>NW_018364419.1:322018-339079 GCF_002078875.1 Numida meleagris | reverse complement strand
GTCCCCTTCGTCACGGAACCAGGCCGAACGCCCGTAAACCGTTGACAATGTTCAATAAAAGGCCTACACTACAGAAAGAACAACCACTCCCCCAGAAGGTTATAAGTTCAGTGAGAGCCTAGACTACATGTAGAGAATACTGGAAATTTCCACTGCAAAAACACAACCGACCTCTCACAGTCCCCAGGTGCTCCCTGGTGGAAGCGAGGGTCCGAACTCAGCTGAGCTGTGACCTCCGACCCCTCGTGGTCCCCCGCTGTCTCCCAGCCTCCTGCTATCCATGCTGCGCTGGGCGCTGGGGGATCTCGCTGATGCCTCCCCTCCCCAGGAGCTTCAGTCTGGGCAGACCCCACATTTGCTGCCTGGGAAATGCCAGTGCTGGGCTGCTCCCCTGTTCCTGAGCAGCTGCAAAGGTGCAGGCTGTGCCCTTCCCCACCACAAATGGCTTGGGCTCACAACCATGGGCACCATCCCAGTGCAGGACGGGAAAGAATTCCAGCCCCTGGCAAAGAACAGAACTTGTGGCCACAGCAAGGAAAAGCCACCGAGTGTGCTGTGCAGGGAGCAGCACTGCTGGCAGCCCAGAAGGAGAGGCACCGCATTCAACACACTGCTGCTGCAACGCTGACATCCTGGCACCAACAAGGGACAGCCCTGCAGAGCCCATTCCGTGCTGAACGCAATAGCACTCAGCCACTGTGTGTGGTGCTGCCAGATCCAGGAGATTAGGAAAGAATTCTGCGGTCTGAATTCGGAGGATGGGAACAAGGGATGGACCTTGTCTTGCTCTCAGAAAGCCAGACAGCATTTTCCAGTCTGGCTGAATCTACTGACACACAGAGGCTGCTTTCGGAACCCCTGTACCCCATTCAGGAGTCAGCCTTCTCCTTGTCTGTTGTTGCCAGCCTACCTGCATTGCTCATGGTGAGGGGGGGTACACCCTCCTGGACTTTCCTTCTCAGGTTTACACCCCTGTCAAAGCCTTTCTTGTTCTTCTTTGCTCCCCGGGCCAAGTCCACTTCCAGCTGGGCCTTGGCCTTCCTGACCCCATCCCCACACAGACCAGCACCAGCCCTGTCCTCCTGCCAGACTCCCTGTCCCTGCTGCCACTGCCTGTGCATGTTCTTCTTGCTCTCCACTTGGACCAGCAGGTCCCAGTTCAGCCGTGCTGGTCTATTGCCTTCCTTTCTGGACTGCCTGCACCTGGGCATGGAGAGCTCTTGTGCCCTGAGGAAAGCGTCCTTCCAGTTGTGCCAGCTCTGCTCTGCTCCCTGTCCTTGAGGACAGATTCCCAGGGGGTTTGTGGACTGACTCCCTGAAGAGCTGCAAGTTGGCTTTCCTAAACTGCAGCATCAGTGCAAATGCATGCACAGACACTGACACACACATAAACACGCACAGACACTGATACGTGAGCAAGTGCATGCACAGACCCTTGGTGAGCACCAGTCACCTCCAGAAACTGGGAGGGACACTGGGGAGGAAGCAGCTGCAGTTTGTCCCAGGCACAAGCCCAGGCGCAGGATGAAGGTGCGGGTGCAGTGGTTCCTCCTCCCCTGCACGTCGCTGTAGCTGTGCACCTCACCCTGGAACAGCAGCAGCAGGCAGAGGGGCCGGTGTTGAGCGTGGCTCTGGAAAACCTGCAGGAGGGTGATGGGCAACTGGCGGGACAAATGCCACCGGCACCGCAAGGACGAGCCCACCAAAGCCACAAAAGCTCCCAGCTGCGCCCAGAGGAAGGGGAACCAGCAGCCGCACAGCAGCAGCAGCAGCTCCACAACTGCCAGCACCGGCACATACAGCATCACCTTCTGTTTCATTTTCCTTTTTTCCTTCTCTTCCCTTCCCTCCTCTCCTCTCCTTTTTACCCCTTTCTTTTTCCAGCACTGTGGGGGCACTTTGTTCCACTGTGTTCTCATCCATCTGCCCGTCCTCCTCCTGCTGGGCTGCCTGCTCTGGGGGCTGCACCTCCTGATCCAGTACGGACACACCAAAGGTCCCAGCACTTTCTGTCTGTCTCTCTCTCCATCCTTCCACCTCTCTGACCATTTATCTGCTACATACCTTATCAACCTGTCCATTTGTCTGTCCCATCCTTCCAGCCCCAAAAACTCCATCCAGACCCAAAAACTCCAACCTGCCCCTAAAACAATCTGATTGACCCCAAAAACTCTATTTATCCCCCAAAACTTCCAATCATCCCCATGACCTCCATCTATTCCCAAAACCTGCATCTCACACCAAACTCTACATCCAGCTCCACAATCTCCATCCAGCCACCCCAAATCCTCCATCCAGCCCCAACATCTACACCCAGCCCCAACCTCTATATGCAGCCCTCCAAAACTTCAGTCAACCCCAAAACCTTCTTCTCCTGAAAACTCAGTCCACCCCAAAAACTTCCATCCAGCCCCCACATCCAACATCCAGCCCCCAAAAGTTTTATCCAGCCCCCAAAATCTCCATCCACCCTGACACCTCCATCCAGCCTCACAATCTCCATCCAGCTCTCACCTCTACACCCAGACCCAGTCTCTACATCCAGGTCCCCAACACCCCAGTCAAACCCAAAAGTCATCATCGTGACACAAAAACTCCATCTATACAAAAAACCTCCAACAACCCCAACATTTCTATCCAGCCCCAGCACCTCCATCGAGACTGAAAAACCTTCATGCAGCCTCCAGATCTTTGTGTGGCCCCAAAAACCTCCATTCAGCCCCAGAAAAAAAAACCTCCATCTGGACCCAAAATCCTCCATCGAGCTCACAAACTCTCCAGCATTTCCCCTTTCATTACAAGAAGGGGGAAGTCAGCTCTCCTGCCCTTCCCCTTACTGCTGCTCCCACACACAGCCCTCCCACACACAAACTGCCTCTTTCCCATTTTCTAGAAAACCTCACAGCCCCTCTGCCCCGTTCCAAACTGTCACAAAAATGCATTTTTCCCTAATCACCAAAAATAGACAAACCCGACCAAACTCTGCAGTTTTAACCTACAAACTGGAGTGAGCATCAGGCAAGCTGTGTCCTGACAGATAATTAACCTTGGTGGTAGTTAAATAAAGAACAACAAACATATTTTGGGATGACATCACAGCTGTGTCCCTGTCCATCAGCCCTGATTTCAGTGCTGGGGGCTGTCAAATTAGCAAAGGATTTGCAGTGTCACTGTCAGCAAAACCCTGTGCCCATGGGTTGGTTCTGTTGAGATGAGACAAAGGAGAGGTAAAACCTTCCAGAAAAGGGAATCTTTGCCACAACAAACAGGGCAAAATGCCCCTGACATGGAAATCTTATTGCAAAAGGCAGGTGAAAATACTCTAGAATGGGATTTTTTATGTACCAAATCCAGGATAAAACCTTCCAGAAGCAGGAATCGTCTCTCACAAGGAGAATTAAAACTTCTAGAACCAGGAGCGCTCCTCCCCACAATAATAAAACTCTCCAGAAGCAGGAATTCTCTCCAAAAAGCAAAACAGATCTTGGCAGAAATGGGGATCTTGACCCAAAAGGCAGGATAAAATATTCCAGAATTCCCAAGAACAGGATAAAACCATCCAGAAGCAGGAATCTTCCATCACAAGTAGGAAAAAATCTTCCAGAAATTAGAATTTTTCCAAAGAAATTTGGATAAATTCAGCCACCAGAATTGGGAATTGTCCCCAGAAGATGGACTCAAACTCTCCAGGAGTACAGGAAGGGCAAAGCCTTGCAGAAAGAGGAATCCTCTCCCAAAAAGCAAGATAAACCCTTCAGAAAGGGAATTCTCCTCCAGATGTGTGGGAGGAAAACACTCCAGAAATGGGAATCCTGTCCCAAAAGCACTGTGGGATGGGTGCTGGTTTGGGTTGGAGCGATGCAGGTGTGCCATGGGGAGCACACGTGTGCCCTTGATGTTTGCTGTGGGGACGGATGTGGTGCAGACATGGGGCACACGGTAAGGACACACGTCTGCAGTGTTGTGTACATGGATCAGTGTACATGTATGACGTCACACATACACACATGGAGGCACAGAGCACGAAGCACACATGTTTGTAAATGAATTGAGGACACGTGATGGTGTACACACATGTAATACACATGAACACATGCAGTGGCACATGCATGCAGCGTACATGTGATTGTGAGCACACCCAAGACACCAGCACTCTGCACAGATGAAGTGCACATGGCACACAACATCCACGTGTTTGTCTACAAAAATGGGGGACATCAGCGGGGTCCCCCAGTGCGCACTTGAGCGTAGATAACAGAGGGCTGTGGGGAAGCAGGGGGAGCAGGGGGCCGAGTGCTGGGGGGCTCAGCTTGCAGCTCGACATAGGTCAGACTCTCGCTGTCACTTGGGGGCACCTGGGGACAGAGGGGGACAGTGAAATGCCACCATGGGGATCCCCAGCGTGCTTGGTGGGGAACAGCCATGGTGTAAGTCTGCAGGGGGAGTGTCCAAGAGGGTGGGTTTGGGGTCGAGATTTGGGGTCCCTAGGGGTCAGACACTGGAGACCATGGGAGGTGTTGGAGTCCTCTTACTCAGTGTGAGGGTGGCCATGGAGTCTGGGGGCTGTTTAGGGCTCAGTGGGCACCAGGGTGTCTGGGGGCTTAAATGTGGGGCCTGTGGAGCCCCCATGGTGCAGATTGGGTGCCCCAATGGGCTGGATTTGGGGGTGCACATAATGTTGTGGTAAGCCATTTGGGTCTGGGTGTCTTGTGGGCTCCCCATGGGCAGGGATTGTGGTTCCCGAGTTGGGTTTGGGGACCCAAGGGGCAGATTGGGATTTGGGGTTGGCTGACACAGACACTGACCTGGAGCAGCACGGCCTCGGGCATTCTGGGGGAGGCATCTATATCAACAATTGGAGGGGATAAATGTGGGTGTTAGGGGGGCACAGAGGGACACTTGGGGTATCTATAGGGGATGGAAGGGGAGGCAGAAGACAAGAGATCTAGGGGATCTAGAGGATATCTCTCTAGGGGAGATCTAGAGCGGATGGAAGTAATGTAAGCTGTTCCCCACCATGGCTCTCATCTGTCCACATCCGGCGTCGGCGGGCAGCGAGGAGGAAGAAGATGATGAGGACGAGGATGAACACGAGGGTGGCAGCACAGCCCCCTGCCACTGCTGCCAACATGTTCCCGTGCAGCTGCTCCGTGCCACCTGTGGGGTCTCGGTGTTTGCGTGCCCCCATTCTCAGCCACCACTTCCATGGGGATGGGACGTGGTGACACTGAGTGCCCCATGAGTGACAGTGGGGACAAACAAATGGGGGCTGTCACCTACCTGGGTGTGCAGGTCCGGGTGTCACCTTCAGTGTCACGTTGTCCCCAAGGGGTGAGGACAGAAAGTAAGAGCCCCCGGGGCGGTAGGAGCACCTATAGGTGCCAGCATCTGCTGGGGTCACCCCAAAGAGGGTGAAGGTGGCCGTACCGATACCATCGGGGTCCTGGCGCTGGACAGGGGCTGAGTGCCCGTCCTTGTGCAGGAAGATGGTGCCCTGATAGCCTTGATTCCAGCACTGGATGGTGACATTGGTCCCAGTTCTAACCTGTTCCTCTGGGCTCAATGAAATGCCAGGTTGGGGGTAGCTGGGATCTGTAGGCAGAGAGGAATTAGTGATGTGAAATGGCCCTGAGGAGACAACCCAGGGCCAATCCCTGTTCCCAGCATCCTCACCTGTCACCAGCAATTCCACGGGGTCACTGATCTCTGATGTTCCAGGTGGATCCAACACCCGATATTGGCACTGATACACCCCCATGTCTGTCCACTTTGTGTTAAGAAAGGAGAACTCCACTGTGGTCTGCCCCTTCTCCTTCTCCTTCTCGGTTCTCCATTGTCTGTTCTGGTAGAGCATGACCCGGGCAGCCAGGCTGGGGAGGTGACACCGCAGGGTGACAGAGTCCCCCAGGGACACCCCCTGGCTGGGGTGCAGCGACAGGGAGGGTCGGGGCACTAGGACAGGGGACAGCAGTCAGCCTTGTCCCTGCACACCCTCCTAGACCCCTCTGATGCCCCCCTCCCCATGTTCCCCTCCCTCTGTCCCCATTTTCCCCCTGTCCCCATACTCACGGTGCTTTGCCCTGCTCACTGCCACCAGACACGATCCTGCAAGGGACATGGTCCTGGTCCCACACAGGGCCACCAACCCCCCTGGCACCACATCCCCATTGTCACTCACCCAGGATGAGGGCCAGTGCCATTGGCGCCATGAGGCAGGAGCAGCTTGGGGACAGTGAGACTGCAGTGGGGACAGGGAGTGACCAGAAAGCCCCCGCCAGTTCTGCTTTTGGACAGGATGACATGATGTCACCAACTGATGTGGCAATTTTACCCAAGAGATGGAGGCACTGTGGAGACACTGTTGCGGTGCCCCACACAGGCTGTCATCTGTCAGCTGTCACACACGGTCCCCAAAGCACTGCCAGCACGTGGCCTTGCATGGTGTCCTCCATGGGATGCCACAGACAGGAGCTGCGGCTCCGATGGGGTGTCCCACATGGGATGTCACATGCGGTCCCCAACACATCCAGCCAGGTGTCACCACGCGCTTTGGGTACCACACTCTGTCTCACCTGCACTTTCCTCTACCATCCCCACTGGGGACAGCAGCATGGACCTTTGGGGACACAGTGGCACTTGCACAGACGTGGGGCACATGCTAGGGATGCATATGTACAGTGGTGCAGATATTTGGCGCAGACATGAGGCACATGGCATGTACACATGTGTGCAGTGAAAGCACTTGTAGTTCCAACATGAGAAGCACATGCTAAAGGTGCATGTGTGCGCTATTGTGTTCAGGTATCTATGCACTCACATGGTGTCATACACACACACACTGAAGGACAGAGTAAAGTGTATAGAACACGTGTGCTCATCTTCTGTGTGTGCACACGTGATGATGTGTATCAGATGTGCTGATAACGTACAACCCTGTAGTTGAATGTGCATGTAGTGCAGATGTGATGGTGAACACACAGAACACACATGCACTTAGCATGCTTGAATTGCATGAATGCACACAACATACCTGTTCTTGTGCATGCATGTTCTTGTGCACACTGGTAGTTGCACACATGAGGTTGTGCTCACTCATGGTTCTTCAGCACACCGGTGCTATCGGAGTTCTGGATGGATTAGGACAGATTTGGAAGCCCACAGTAGCAGTGGGGTTTGCGTTTGCTTAGAAAGAGTTTGGGAGTCCCAGAGATCTGCTGCCGGGGTTCTGGGGTGGACTGTTAAGAATGTGGGATACCACAGGGCTTGTGGTAGGATACTGGGGTGGACTGGGATCCAGTATCTGGGATCTAATTGAGCTTCAGGACCTCCACTCAGTCCCCACATCCTTCATCCCATCCCCAGATCTCCATCCAGCTCTAATCTCCACATCCAGACCCAATCTCTACAATCTCTCAGGCCCCAGAAAGCCCCAGTCAACCCCCAAATCATCAGTGCTCAGCCACCTCAGAACTCCATCTACACCAAAAACTTCCATCCACTCCAAAATTTCTATCCTGCCTCAAAATCTCCATCCAGCTCCCAAATTCTTCATGCAGCACTCAGAAATCCTTTTGGCCTCAAAAGATTCCGTCCAGCCCCAGAAAGATCCATCCAGCCCCAAATCTTTCATCCAGACCCTCAGAAACTCTCCAGCATTTCCCCTTTCATTACAAGAAGGGGGAAGTCAGCTCTCCTGCCCTTCCCCTTACTGCTGCTCCCACACACAGCCCTCCCACACACAAACTGCCTCTTTTTCCCCATTTCCTGGCAAACCCTACAGCCCCTCTGCCCCTTTCCAAATTGTCACAAAAATGCATTTTCCATCATCACCAAACATAAACAAACCTGACCCAAACGCTGCTGTTTAAACCCACAAACTGTCAGTTAGCATCAGGCAGGCAGTGTTCTGACAGATAATTAACCTTGGTGGTAATGAAAAAAAGAACAGCAAACATGATAGGGATGGTCTCACTGCTGTGTCCCTGTCCTTCAGCCCTGATTTCAGGGCTGGTGGCTGGGAAATAATCAAAGGATTTGCAGTGTCACTGTCAGCAAAACCCTGTGCCCAAGGGCTGGTTCTGATGGGATGAGATAAAGGAAAGGTAAAACCTCCCAGAAATGGGAATCCTGACCCCAAAGTCAGGCAAAAATACCCCTGAATGGGATTTTTTATGCACCAAATCCAGGATAAAACCTTCCAGAAGCAGGAATCCTCCTTCAAGATGAGAACTAAACCCTCCAGAAGCAGGAGCACTCCTTCCCATAACAATAAAACTCTCCAGAAGCAGAAATCCTCTCCAAAAAGCAGGACAGATCTCGGCAGAAATGGGGATCCTGCCCCAAAAGGCAGGATCAAATATTCCAGAATGGGAATCTCCCACCATAAGAACAGGATAATACCATCTAGAAGCGGGAATCCTCCCTCAAAAGCAGGAGGCAATCTTCCTGAAATGAGAATTTTCTCTACAAGTTCTGGATAAATACAGCCACAAACAATAATTCTTCCAGAAATTTCAGTGAAACCTTTGGAAATGGTAAACCTTCCCCCAAAGTTCAGGAAAAACCCTCCAGAATCGGGAATAGTCCTGAAAAGATGGAATGAAAACATCCAAAGGTAGAGGAAGGGTAAAACCTTCCAGAATTAGGAATCCTCTCCCCAAAAGCAGGATAAAACCCTTCAGAATCAGAATTCTGGTCCAGGAAAGTGGGACAAAACCCACCAAAAATGGGAATCCTGTCTCAAAAAGCATTGTGGGATGGATGCTCGTTTGGATTGACGAACTGGAGATGTGCCATGGGGAGCACACGCTAAGGACACATGTGTGCTGCAGGGACAGGTGTGGTAAGGCATGGGGCACACGTTATGGACACGTGTGTTCTGTAGAGAGATGTGTAATGCAGGCACGGGGAGCACACACTAAGGACACTTGTGCACAGTGTTGTGTTCACATATCAGCGTACACGTGTGATGTCACACACACACACATGGAGACACAGTGTCACGTGTGTTAGTACACATGTGTGTACATCTATTCTGCACATGTGACTACGCACAAACATGTAATTCACGTGAACAGTGCAGTGGTACACACATGTAGTGCACAGGGGATGGTGAGCACACGTGACATGCCTGCACTGTGCGTGCTGGAAGTGCATGTGTGCACACAACATACACGTGTCTGTGCACACATACCAGAGGCATCAGTGGTGCCCCCCAGTGCCCACCTCAGCATAGATCACAGAGGGCTGGGGGGAACTGGGGGGACTGGGGGGCCGGGTGCTGGGGGTCACAACTTGCAGCTCGACGTAGGTCAGACCCTCAGTGTCACCGGGGGACACCTGGGGACACAGAGAGACAGTAGGGTCCCACCACTGGGGTCCTCAAGATGCTCTGGGGCTGGACTTAGCATGTAGGTATGCGAGGGAGGTGGGGGGGAGGCAAGAGGGTGGGTTTGGGGATTTGGGAAGGGTGCAGATCTTTGGTCTCCATGTACCAGACTGTGGGGGCCCCTATGGGTGGTGTCTCAGGCCTTCTGGGGGTGGAACCTGCATCAAAAAGTGAAGGGGAGAATGGAGGGTCATGGGGGGGCCAGAAGGACGCATGGGGGCATCTACAGGGGATTGACACCATTTAACCTTGAGGACTTCCATCTCTCCATATCCATCGTCTGTGGGCAGCAACGAGGAAGAAGAGGACGAGGACGAGGACAAAGATGATGGCAGCAATGCAACCTCCCACCACAGACACCACCAGGTTCCCACGGGATCCCGCTATGGCACCTGTGGGGTCTGGGTGTCCACATCTCCAGGCACCACATCCATGGAGATGGACACTGCCACCCATGGGTGACACTGGGGGCAGCCAAATGGGGGGATCGGACCTACCTGGGGGTGTAGGTGTGGGTGTCACCTTTAGCACCACGCTGTTGCCAAGGGGTGAGGACACAAAGGGGTAGTTCTTGGAGCTGTAGGAGCACCTATAGGTGCCAGCATCTGCCAGGGTCACCCCAAAGAGGGTGAAGGCGGCCACACTCCCACCATCAGGGTCCTGGTGCTGGATAGGGGCTGAGCACCCATCCTTGTGCAGGAGGACCCATCATCCTCATCCCTGCACTGGATGGTGACATTGGTCCTTGTCTCCACACAGATGGTGACATTGCTCCCCACTTCCTCACACCCCTCCAGGCACCGGGAAATGCTGGGTGCAGGTAAGTTGTAATCTGTGTGCAGAGAGCGATAGGGTTCGGGGTAGGAGTAGGGTTAGACATGGCCCTGTGGGCATACACAGGGGCCACCACTGTACCCAATGCTCTCACCTGTCACCACCAGCTCCACGGGATCACTCTTCTCCAATGTCTCCCAAGGCTCCAACGCCTGGTACTGGCACTGGTATGTCCCTGTGTGTACCCGTGTTGTGCAAATAAAGGAGAACTCGGCCGTATTCTGCAGCTGGTACATGTACATGCAGGAGATGAATCATTCTTCCTGGCACAGCCAGACCCAGACAGCTGGAAGGGACAGGTGGCACTGCAGGGTAACAGTGTTCCCCACTTGTATCCCCTTACCTGGGGTGCAATGACATGGAGGGTCGAGGCACTAGGATAGGGGACAACAGTCAGCCCTGTCCCTGCACACCCTCCTCACCCCATCTGATGGCCCCTGACCACGCATAGGATATGCGACCCTTTAGATATTTTCTGATGTGGGTTTCTTCTTCAGCATGGCTTTTCTTGGTGTTAAGGGAAGAAAAATACAGAGCAAGGTAAGGAAAGCCTGGCATAGGATGAAACAGATGCAACAGCTTCCAGAAGTATTGCCCTCCTGTATCCATAGAAACAGACACAATAATCCTCAAAACAAGAAGTTGGGGATAGATCTCACATGGAAAAATGGGTTAGAAAGTGCATGGCGTACTTGGTGGGCCGAGTGCTAGGGGTCATAGAGTCCAGTTCAACATCGGTCAGAGCATCACTGTCACCAGGCTTCCCACAGGAACCACCAAAACATTTATTTGACATCAGCAGTGGGCAGAACTTCATGGCCTTGCTCCTGAATGGTGGCAATGAATTCAGCCACGTTTGGTCCAGCTGCAGCCCAAGGACCCATGCCTGTGTTTAATTGTTGGTAATTGGCTGTCAGCCTCCATTTGCTGTGTGGTTTGTGAGCACATCACACATCAGTGTGAGTGAGTGGGGACTGTAATTCCCTCTTCCTTACGTTCAGCCATGCCTGTCGAGATGCCCTCCTTTGCTCCCCAAGGTCAGGGGTAAGGTTTCTGCTTACAGTCTGTGAGGGAGTAATTCTGGGGCTGGGTGGAACAGCTGCAGTGCTGTAGGGAGGGATGCAAATTCCCATTCCCTCCTCCCAGGGTGGGTCCAAGAACGGTCTTGTAACAAATCAGATCCAGGGATGTCAGTGGGGAGAGGGCCCAGGATCATTGTGAGCTCTGGCACTGCCACAACTCCCGACAGCCAAGATTGTGCTGGTGCCGTGAGCTCCGCTCAGGAGATACGGAACACTCCATCACCCAGATTTCCTTTTGGTCAGGACGTATCCGGACAATGACAGCCACATCTTCCCTAAGGACCAACATCTGGGCCCCAGTGTCAGCCAGGAATGTTACTGGGACTTGATGAGGGCCTAATGGGAAAGCGATCATCAAATCCCCATGGCAATGTGATGTGACCCTTCTTGCACACATCCACAGCCCATCTCTGCATTCACTTAGAGGGGATGGCAGAAGTCCTTTTCCATTCCCTGTTGAGCCACTCTCTGAGTTAGAGACCACGGAGCACTTTGCTCTCCTTCTACAGTCAGGAAGATTCCCTGTCCCCAGTACCCTTGCTCCTCATCCTCATGAAACTCAGTGCCAGCACCACCTGTCCAGGAGACTCTGCATGCACATTCACTCACTTACTCGCACCCTGCCCTATTTTCCCTGCACCTTGACCACCTCAGTAATGATCTCTGGTTTCTCCTTTGTGATGGAGAAGCTAAGGGGCAGCTTCATCCTCATCTCTTGATGCTTGTTCCCTTAGCTGGCTGCCACGCGCCTTCACCACATCGTCCCCACCAAGGCAGCCACTCTTCTCTGCATTTCATATTCTCTCTCAGAAATGTCATGCAGTTGCTTCTGCCAAATGTGTTGAGCAACCACTGCTTTCATGTGAAGTATATCTCAGATTGCAGACTCCTTATCAGCTCTCGTAATGACTCAGTTCCTCACTCAGTTTGGTCCACAGCACATCTTTCTGTGTTACTATCAGAGGAGCACTTCACACTACACAAACAATGTGCTCTCCTTAACCAGCTCTAGATCTGTGTTCTTTTTCCAGGTCCTGTATCCATCCAGCAACTACTGTGGCAGAGTGCCAGTTTTCCTCAGCCCAACCCTGCCCTTTTGCTGCTGAGCATGCATTGTAGCTACTCAACAGCTGCCACAAGTGGGAGCAGTCGAGATCAGGCTGAAACCGTGTAGCCATGAGTGCCTGCCGGAGAACCTGGATGTGTTTGATGCAGTGTCCTTCTTTCTTTACTTGGCCAATATTCCCTCTCAGTTCCTCTTGCTCTTTATTCATCCCACTCAATGAGTGGCGAGAAAAGTGAATCTTGAGAATCTCCAGAACAGGGCACTCCCTATAGAAAACCAATTGTTCCTTTCCTCCACATGGCTGGGAACAGCTCCCCTCCAGTCCTGGGGATTCTATTCATTACTCATTTCCCATCAATGCAAACCAGAAGTCTCATGATCAAACTCATCCCTAAGATCAGACCACCTGCTCTGCATAGAGAACTGCCCCCTGGCAACTGGAGCGGCCATTTTCCTGGAAGAACTCTCTTTGCGGATGGTTTCCCCTTGCAGCTCACATCCCCGTGCCTCTATGGCTGATGAGCATTTCTATCCAACTTCCTCATATCCTCCGACAGTCAGACATGCAAAAACACAGGATACTATGTGCTGTGTTCCCACGATATCATCTCTCTTGACTCAAAACCACTTCCTTCTGGTAGCTGAGACGCTGCTCTATGCAGGTGAGGAGGAAGATGCACTCAGATACTGGCAGGCCTCCCTCAGCTCTCCCCGGAGCCTGCTCTTCTCCAGGCTGCACAGCCCCAGCTCACTCCTCCTGTCCTCGTAGCAAGGTGTTCCTTCCCTGGCAGCATCTGGGTGTGCATGTGCAACATCGTGCATGTGCACGGGTAGGGGCACAAAATATTGCACACGTGTCCTTAGCATATTCTCCCGGTGTCAGAAATATCTTGGTGCCTTCACTGCACATTGTGTTCTTAGCGTGTGGCCCGTGTCTGTGTGGGTGTCCCTGTGTCCCCAAAGGTCCCTGCTGCTGTCCCCAGTGGGAATAGCAAAGGAGAGAAGAGTGGGGATAGACTGGTGAGAGCTGCCTGAATGTGTTGGGGACCACAGGGGACATCCCATGGGAGACAGCCCACGGGAAGCAGTACTGTGTGTGACATTGCATGAGGGACACGGTATAAGGCCACATGCTGGCAGCACTTTGGGGACAGTGTGTGACTTGTGAGGCGTGACAGTGTGGGGCACCTCAGAGGTTTCTCTGTGCGCTGCAGTGTGAGTGCTATATCATAGGACATGCCTCGATGCCACCACCCCTTGGGAACCACAAAAGTCACACGAGGAGGTGACATCACAGCATCCTGTCCCCAGGGGGAAAAGAAAGTCAATCTCCTGACACTTCCTGTCCCCACTGCTGCAGTCTCGCTGTCCCCAAGCTGCTCCTGCCTCATGGAAACAATGACGCTGGCCCTCATCCTGGGTGAGTGACAATGGGGACGTGGTGCCACGGGGGTTGGTGGACCCATGTGGGACCAGGACCGTGTTCCTTGCAGGTTGGTGTCTGGTGGCAGCGATCAGGGCACAGCACCGTGAGTATTGGGACAGGGGGAGAATGGGGACAGAGGGAGGGGAAGGTGGGGAGGGGGCCATCAGAGGGTTCCAGGAGGGTGTGCAGGGACAAGGCTGAGTGGTGTCCCCTGTTCTAGTGCCTCGACCCTCCCTGTCACTGCACCCCATCCAGAGGGTGTCCCTGGGGGACACAGTCAGCCTGCGATGCCACCTGCCCCGTCCGGCTGCCGTGGTCTGGCTGTACCAGGATGGACATTTGAGACCAAAAAAAAACACGGACAAAGAGCAGTCCATGGTTGAGTTCTCCTTGGTTAGAGTAAATGCAGAAGATGCAGAGAAATACTGGTGCCAGTACCGGGCTCTGGAACCACCAGGGATATCAGACAAGAGTAACCCTGTGGAGCAGGTGGTGACAAGTGAGGGCCCTGGGGACAATGGGTGTCCCTATGCTGTCCCCATAGGGCTGTGTCCCACTGCGGTCTCCTCTCTGCACTCAGATCACAGTATACCCCCACCTGGGATTTCCCTGAGCCCTGACGAACACGTGGAGACGGGGACCAGAGTCACCATCCGCTGCTGGATCAAGGGCTATGTGGCCGCCTTCCTCCTGCACAAGGACGGGCACTTGGCCCCTATCCAGCGCCAAATCCCCAGTGGTGGGGGCACAGCCACCTTCACCCTCAGTGGGGTGACCCCAGCCAACTCTGGCACCTATAGGTGCTCCTACCGCATCAGAGGTTGCTGCCCTGAGTCCTCACCCCTGGGGAAAGGAGTGACACTGAAGGTGACACCCAGACCTGCACACCCAGGTAGGCGACAGCCCCCATTTGTTTGTCCCCGCTGTCACTCATGGGGCACTCAGTGTCACCACGTCCCATCCCCATGGAAGTGGTGGCTGAGAATGGGGGCACGCAAACACCAAGACCCCACAGGTGGCACGGAGCAGCAGCATGGGAACGTGTCGGTAACAGTGGCAGGGGGCTGTGCTGCCACCCTCGTGTTCATCCTCATCATCATCTTCTTCCTCCTCACTGCCCGCAGACGCCGGATGTGGACAGGTGAGAGCCATGGTGGGGAACAGCTTACATTACTTCCATCCCCTCTAGATCTTCCCTATTGTCTTCTGCCTGCCCTGTCCCCCATAACACACATTATTCCCTCCAATTTTTGATATAGATGCCTCCCCCAGAATGCCCGAGGTCGTGCAGCTCCAGGTCAGTGTCTGTGTCAGCCAACCCCAAATCCCAATCTGCCCCTTGGGATCCCAAGCCCAACTCGGGAACCACAATCCTTGCCCATGGGGAGCCCACAAGACCCCCAGCCCCACAGTTCGCTTACCCCAACTTTATGTGCACCCCCAAATCCAGCCCATGGGAAACACCCAATCTGCACCATGGGGGTTCCCCGGGCCCCACATTTAAGCCCCCAGACACTCTGGTGCCTACCAAGCCCTAAACAGCCTCCAGACTCCATGGCCACCCTCACACTGAGTAAGAGGACCCCAACACCTCTCATGGTCTCCAGTGTCTGACCCCTAGGGACCCCATATCTCAGCCCCAAACCCACCCTCTTGGACACTCCCCCTGCAGACTTACACCATGGCTGTTCCCCACCAAGCACCCTGGGGGTCCCCATGGTGGCATTTCACTGTCCCCCTCTCTCCCCAGGTGCCCCCAGTGACACTGAGAGTCTGACCTATGTCGAGCTGCAAGCTGAGCCCTCCAGCACTCGGCCCTGTGCTCCCCCTGCTTCCCCACAGCCCCGTGTTATCTACACTCAAGTGCGCACTGGGGGACCCCACTGATGCCCCTACCTGTGGGCGCACAAACCTGTGTATGTGGTGTGCACACGTGTACTTACAGATTGCACGGTGCTGATGTGTTGTGTGCTCACAATCACATGTTCACTTCATGAATATTCACTGCGTGTGTTCACGTGTCTTACTGCAGTCTACGACATCACATATGCACAGTACATTCACACACATGTACTACATGCTTAGCTTTATGGCTCCATATATGCATGTGTGATGCCATACATGCACACTGATTCATGCACGCAATAATACACACTTGTGTCCTTACCACGTGCCTCATCTCTGCACCGCATCATCTGCTGCCCATGGCACATCTCCAGCTCCACAACCCAAACCAGCACCCATCCCACAGTGCTTTGGGGACAGGATTCCTGCTCCTGGAAGGTTTTATCCCACACTTGTGGGGGAGAATTCCCATCCTGAAAGGTTTCTCCTGCTTCTTGAGGGAGGATTCCTTTTTCTGGAAGGCTTTACCCTTCCTTTGCCTCTGGAGAGTTGGATTCCATTTCCTGGGGACAATTCCCACTTCTGCAGGGATTAACCTTATCTTTGTGGGAAGACCTACCATTTCCAAAGAGTTGACCATAGCGCCTCACGGAATTCTTGTTTGTGGTTGCATTTATCGAGGCTGTGGGTGAAAATTCTCAATCCTGGAAGGATTTATCCAGCTTTGGTGGGAGGCTTCCTGCTTCTGGGTGGTTTTATGCTGTTCTTATGGTGGGAGATTCCCATTCCGGAATATTTTACTCTGCCTTTTGGAGCAGGATCCCCATTAATACAAAGATCTGTAGTAGAAAAATGTGGAGTTGACTGTGATTTTTGGGGTGCTGGATGTTGAGCTTGGTAGTGGGTGTAAATGTGGGTCCTGAATGGAAGGTTTGGTGTGTGGAGGGAGAGATGTGGGAGGCTGAATAGCAATTTTGGAGCTGGATGTAGAAGCTGGTGTCAGATGGAGGTTTTGGGGATGGATGGAGTTGTTTAGGGTGAATGGAAGCTTTGGGGGTTAAGAGAGGTTTGGGGGATTGCCTGAAGTTTCTTTTTAGGCGCTGATTGGAGAGTTTGTATGAGGTATTTGTGGAGCAGGTATAGTTTTTTGAGCTGAAAGGAGGAAGCGACAGCTAGATGGCTAGAGATGGTGGGGAGGTGGACAGATGGACAGATAGGTGGCAAGACAGAGAGACAGACAGAGAAAAGGTGGATGGACCCTTGGTGTGTCCAGAGTGGATGAGGAGGTGCAGTCCCAGGAGCAGGTGACCCAGCAGGGGGAAGATGGATGGGTAGGGAACAATGCAGTGGTGAAAAGTACCCACACAGTGCTGGAAAATGCAAAGGGGAAAGGGGAGGGGAAAGGGGGAATATGACAAGA
>NW_018364419.1:317305-321782 GCF_002078875.1 Numida meleagris | reverse complement strand
GAAGGGAAGGGAAGGGAAGGGAAGGGAAGGGAAGGGAAGGGAAGGGAAGGGAAGGGAATCAAATGGCAATCAAGCATGATTTGCAAATAAGCAACCATTTCGTAGCATAAGAGAATCATGGAATGGTTTGGGTTGGAAGGGACCTTTCAGATCATGCGGTTCCAGTCCTCCTACGGAGGCAGGGACACCTCCCTCTAGACCAGGTTGCTCAAGGTCCTATCCAGACTGGCTCTGAGGGCCTCCAAATTTACCCTCTTCCTGTTGAAAGCCACTTCTCCTCATCCTCTCCTTTTTAAAAGGGCTACCTACCCACGGTATTGGAAGGCCTCTGGATGGTCTCCCCAAACCCTTCTCTTCTCCAGGTGGAAGAGCCCCAGCTCTCTCAGCGTGTTCTGGTGGGAGAGGTGCTCCAGCCCTCTGATCATCTCTGTGGCCCTCCTCAGGACCTGCTCCAGCAGTGTAATGTCCTTCTTGTGCAGGGGGCCCAGAACTTCCACTTTGGCTTGCAAGCTCCTTATCTCTGCTCTTCATGATTCAGTTCCTCCCTCAGTGTGTTCCACAGCACATCTGTCTTCCTGCACTGCTGTCACGTGGCACCTCACACTCCACAAACCATGGCCTCAGCTTTACCAGGTCTCGGTCTGTGACCTTTTGCCAAGTCATGCATCCGTTCTGCACTCTGGATCAGGCTCAACCCAGGAAGACGGGAGCACCTGCCAGACAACTCAGGCACGGTCCAAACAAGAATCCTTCTTTCTCAGCTCACATCAGATCCCTTCTGGATTCCTCTTGCTCTTGGTTCAGGGGATTCTGCCCATGATGCCAATTAAAATGTCTTGTCCCATGGGGTGAGTTGTGAGAAAGGTGAATCCTCGGAACCTCCCAGATAAGGCACTCCCTTTCTCAACCCAGTTAGTTGTCTCTATCTTCTACCTGGCTGGTGGGCTGGTATTGCCGGAGTTGCTCAGCCAATTCCTCCACCTCTTGATGGTTGTTCAGGTCACCATTATACACCACGTCCAGCACAGCCCATTCCCTCCCATCCTGGACACCTCTTTCCATGGTGCCCCACTGCCCTGGCTGACACGTGGTACCGTCCCTGTAGGGATAACTCTCCTTCCCAGCTGACAGCAGTGGTGTCCAGAGGGGCAGAGCACTGCCGTGGTTGCAGTCGCTTGGTCAGTGCCCCCTTCCCCAGAGAGGGATCCCAGCTGTCTGGCTTCCATGCCCACTCAATCCAGGCTGTGTGTCCCGTTCTGCCAGCATCGCAGCAGCCAGGTGGTGCTGTGCTCACATGGATGAGTGCTGAAATCCTCCTGCACATCTCACAGCTCACCTAGGGAGAGGCATCGGCTGGTGACTGACTCCCTGACAGCCTCGGCCTCTTCCTCCCGTTCTGGGATGGCCCTGGTATGGAGCAGCCTTCCTCATCCCCATCCTCATCCTCATCCTCATCCTCATCCTCATCCTCATCCTCNCATCCTCATCCTCATCCTCATCCTCATCCTCATCCTCATCCTCTCCTTCCTTCCTTACTAACCAGCTGACTTATGCTTCCACACTTTCTGCTTCTGGAGAAGGGCAATGGATTCCTGGGCACGTTGGTTCTGGGGTTCTGTTGCAAGGCCTGTCATGGGGCTTGGGTCAGACCCAGACACAACTCTTCCCTTTACAGGGGCTCAGTAGTGCTGAATAGTGCTTGATGAGCACAGAGCAGCCTCCAGCCCAGTGCACTGGGAACTGTGTGGCAGTGCCAGGATCAGGGCACACCTCTCAAACATTCTCTCAGCATTTGGGGATTCCACACTTGTTGAGGGCTGAGCTTTAGAGCCATGGCAGGTGACAACAGTGGGTGACGATGCCCATGTCCTCTGTATTGGAACTCTTGAGTCATGGCCTGAAACACTGACTGAGTTCCTGGAGGAAAGACCCAGTCAGCCCTGGGAGCACAGGTGGAGGCAATTCACTGTGTGACCTCCTAGGCCTCATTTAAGGGCTGACTGCCACTCAGGAAGGGTCCCTTTAGAATCATAGAATCATTGAATTGCTCAGGTTGCAAAAAGACCTTAAAGGTCATCAAGTCCAATTGCAGCCTAGCCATGCTACCCTAACTCTAACGACCAATCACTAAATCATGTGCCTGAGCACGACATCCAAATGGTTTTTAAACACATTCAGGGATGGTGACTCAACCTCCTCCCTGGGGAGCCTGTTCCACTGCTTAACAACCCTTTCTGCAAAGAACTTTTTCCTGATATCCAACCTAAACCTCCCCTGGTGCAGCTTGAGGCCGTTTCCCCTTGTCTGCTGTCACCAGTGAGAAGAGTACAACCCCGCTCTCACTGCAATCACATTTCAGGTATTTGAAGAGAGCAATAAGGTCTCCCCTCAGCCTCCTCTTCCCCACACTAAACAGTCCCAGTTCCTTTAGTCTCTCCTCGCAGGGCATATTCTCCAAGCCCTTCACCAGCCTTGCTGCCCTTCTTTGGACCTGCTCCAGCACCTCCATGTCCTTTCTGTACTGAGGTGCCCAAAACTGAACACAGTACTCGAGGTGGGGCCTCACCAGTGCCAAGTACAGGGGCAGGATGACTTCCCTAGTCCTGCTCACCACCCCATTCCTGATCTAAGCCAGGATGCCATTGGCCTTCTTGGCCACCTGGGCACACTGCTGGCTCATATTCAGCTGACTGTCCATCAGCACACCAAGGTCCCTTTCCATCAGGCAGCTTTCCAGCCACTGCTCCCCAAGCCTGTAGGGTTTCTTGGGGTTGTTGTGACCAAAGTGCAGGACCCGACACTTGGTCCTACTGAAACTCATACCATTTGCCTTGGCCCATCAATGCAGTCTATCCAGGTCCCTCTCTAAAGCCTTTCTACCCTCTGGCAGATCAACACTACCTCTCAACTTGGTGTCATCTGCAAACTTCCTGAACTTGATAGATTTCATTTGATAACAAAATGAAGGGATGTGGGCAGGAAAAAATGAGTGTCGTATTTTCTAGCAGTTCTCTTAAGGGGAAACCATTTATTGGTTGGTGAGCAGCAGGGGGACTTTTTGCAGTGAGGAGTCAAATTTTGGAATAGCCCCCAGCTCCGAGCACAGCCCTGGGCTTCTGGATGCTTCTGTCAGTTTGTCTGTAGCATGTGCTCGAGTGACAGAGGCTATGGATGGAATTAAGAAAATCAACCTTGATAGCGAGGGATGGCAGCGAGTGAAGGAAGAGCTGAGCGCTGTGAGCAGCAGCTCTGAGGCTGCTGTCCCGCTGAGAGCAGTTGTGTTGGAACACGCTCTGCTCACATCTGTCAGGATCTCCACCCTTTGCGCCCCATGTTGGGCCCCCACCACAAGGACTGCGGTGCTGGCACCCGGCAGCAGCTCAGCACCACACAGCTTGGATTCTCACTCACCCCTCCCCGTGGGTTTAGGGAGAGAATTAGAAATAAAAAAATGTGGAATTCATAGGTTGAGATAAGAACTGTTTACTTAGACAGAAAAGGAAGGGAGAAATACCAGTAATGGTAATAACACTGATATATTTACAAAACAGCTGGTGCTCAGTAAGACTGCTCACTACCTTCCGAACTATGCTAAAACTTGGGAAGGACTTGGAGCCTCAGAGGTTGTAAAGGAATTTGAGGAGAATAAGGAAGGATTTCGGGGATAGAATTGAGCATTTAGGGATTTGATGGCATTCTGAAGGTTATGGGGTACACTGGTAAGGATTTGGGGAAGTTAGATTTGGGGCATTGGAGGTTATGGTGGCTAAGACAGGGTAACAGGGAGGGTGGGCTTGGGAGTCAAGTGTGGCTTAGTTTTGGGAATTCAGGCATGTTTTTGGGGTGTTTCCTTATCGCTGGAGGGTGCCCATGAGCACTGAGGGGTGTTTAGGTCTAGGGGATCTGAGGAGACTTATATCTGGGGGCTCCACTGGTGACATACTGGGGGTAAGAATGCATAGCATTTGGGGGTTCCGCGATGGCTTGGGGTGCCCACGGGATGTGGGGGCTGTTGAGGAGGTTTGGGGATTCCCTGGGGCTTTGTGCTGGCTGTGGTCCATGTGGGTCTGATACGCTCAATGTTGGGGTTGCTCGTACGGTATAAAGGGCTGGGAGGGCACCAGGGGGACTGGGAGATTTGATCTCCAGTTCCCACAACATAGATTTTGGGTTTCCCATGGGCTGGATTTGGGGATGCATATAAAGGTAGGGTAAGGAATATGAGGCTGGGAGTGTGTTGGGGTCCACATGGACAGGGTTTGGGGTTCCCAGTGGGTTTTAGGGGTCCCCAAGAGGCAGGCTGGATTTAGGTTTTCCCTGACTCAGACACTGTCCTGGAACCTAATGGACTCAGGCTTCCTGAGGGGGGCAGCTACATGAAAATGGGGAGGGGAGTGGGTTGGGTGTTATGGAGGGCACCAGAGAGCACGAGGGGGATCAATAGGGCATGGAAGCAACAGCAGGGGAAAGTGAAGGG
>NW_018364419.1:283253-316980 GCF_002078875.1 Numida meleagris | reverse complement strand
AGGATGAAGTAGAGGCCCAGGCCAAAGACGAGGGCGGCAGCGCAGCCCCTCACCACTGCCACCACCAGGTTCCCACGGGACATCCTCTCAGCACCTGTGGGGTCTGGGAATGTGCAACTTCCCATTGCAGGCCATCACCTCCACGAGGATGTGATGTAGTGACACTGCCACAAATGAGTGACACCAGGGACAGCTACATGGGTGGGCTCAGACCTACCTGGGGGTGCAGTTGCATTTGTCACCTTCAATGTCACATTGTCCCCAAGGGGCGAGGACAGAAAGTAGGAGCCCACAGGGCGGTAGGAGCACCTATAGGTGCCGGAGTCAGGTGTGGTCACTCTAAAGAGTGTGAAGGTGGCTGTGCCCCCAGTATTGTGGTCCTGGTGCTGGATGGGGTGCTGGTGCTCATCCTTGTGCAGGAAGATGGTGCCATGCAAACCTTGGTTCCAGCATTGGATGGTGACATTGGCCCCCATCTCCACATGTTCCTCAGGGCTCAGGGAAATGCCAGGTGGTGGGTACCTGGGATCTAAGTGCAGAGAGGAGACAGCAATGGGACACAATCCTATGGGATCACAGCCCTGGGCCATCTGCTTTCCTTAGTATCCTCACCTGTCACCACCAGCTCCATGGGGTCACTCTTCTCTGATGTCCCTGGTGGCTCCAGCACGCGGTACTGGCACTGATACTTCATTGCATCTTCCTGCCTTACTTTAACCAAGGAGAACTCAGCTGTGTCCTCCTCCTTGTGCATGTCCTTGCTGAATCTCAAACGTTTGTTCTGGTAGAGCAGGACCCGGGCAGCCGGCCTGGGCAGGTGGCATCGCAGGCTGACAGTGTCCCCCAGGGACACCCCCTGGCTGGGGTGCAGCGACAGGGAGGGTCGAGGCACTAGAACAGGGGACACCACTCAGCCTTGTCCCTGCACACCCTCCTGGACCCTTCTGATGGCCAGCTGACAATGCTCCCCTCCCTCTGTCCCCATACTCTCCCTGTCTCCATACTCACAGTGCTGTGCCCTGATCGCTGCCACCAGACACCAACCTGCAAGGGACATGGTCCTGGTCCCATACAGGGTCACCAACCCCTGTGGCACCACATCCCCATTGTCACTCACCCAGGATGAGAGCCAGCGCCATTGGTGCCATGAGGCAGGATCAGCTTGGGGACAGGGAGACTGCAGTGGGGACAGGGTGTGACTAGAGAAGTTCTTTCCGTTTCCCTTGGGGACAAGGAGTGGTATGATGTCACATCCTCAGTGTTGCAATTGTGGTCTCCAAGGAGTGATGTCTTCAAGGATCCAGCATGGGGTGGCGTGCATGGAGCTGTATACACAGCCCCCATTGGGGTGCCCCACACAGGCTGTCACCTGTCCACTTCTGGGGACACAGTGACACCCACACAGACGTGTGACCAACAGCACACCTGCACTTTTCACTTTTAAAGTGGTTGTGCACTGACAAATTTGCACACATGAGATGGTGCATACTCATGGTTGTACCCCACCCGGAATTTATAAGGGCTTGGCGTTGGATTGGGAAGGATTTGGGGTTGTTCAGTGGCGTTGGTGGGGTATGGAGAGATTAGGGATGGACTCGTAGTGGATGTTGGTGAATTTGGGGGGAATGAGGAATAATTTGGGGGTTATAGATGAGTATTTTGGGATTTTGTGTGGCAGGGAAGCATTCGAGGTGCAGCAGTGAGGAAGTGGGGGGATTTGGGTTTGGGGGAAGCCAGGGAATCGGAGCCCCAGGCAGTGAATGTGGGGTCTTTCCCGCTCAGTGGAAACCAAAACATTGACTCCCGGGGGGATCAGTGGGGTCCCCTGGCACTCACCTTGGTCAGATGATGGGGGCCTTGGGGAAGGTGGGGACCCTGGGAGATCATGGGCCATGGGTCACAGCTTGCAGCTCAGCATAGGTCAGATCGTCACCGGGTGGCACTGGGACACAGGGGGACAGCGGGGTGCCACCATGAGGTTCCCCGAGGTGCTTGTGGTGGGGAGGGGAACTGTGCTGTAAGTATGGAGAGGAGTGTCCAAGAGGGTGGGAGTGGGCATCCTGTGGGAGCATAGATTTGGAGTTCCTAAGGGTCAGAGACTCAGGGTCCCTATGGATGGTGTTTGGGGGTCTCATTTCTCAGTTTTAGAGATTCCCATGAGGTCTGAGAGTTTTTAGGTCATGTAGGGTCCCAGGGCATATGGGGGCTTAGATTGGGAGTCTGGGATTACAGATGAATTAGGTGTAGGGTTCCCCATGGACTGGATTTTGGTGTTCACCTGAAGTGTTTGGAGGACTCCAAGGGGTAGAATGGGACTTGAGATTCTTTGTCCCTGCATCTTAACTGCAACTGCATGGCCTTGTGAGGGGGAACCTGCATGAGAAGGGGAGGGGAACAGGGTGGGGCGTGTGGGGGTGTGAGGTACACTGATGGGGCACAGGGGGATTGAAGGTCACCAAAGGCAAAATCCCTTCCCCAAAAGGGCTCTCATCTCTCCATAACAAGAGGTTGCGGGCAGCAAGGAGGAGGAAGAGGACAAGACCGAGGCCAAAGAGGGCAGTGGAACAGCTCCGCACCACCAGCACCATCAGGTTCACCCTGGACCATCCCTCAGCACCTGCAGGGTCCAGGGATTTGGGTGTCCCTGTCCCAGCCATCACCTCCCTGGGGACAGGATGCGGTGACACCCATGGGTGACACCGGGGCACACAGCACCCAGGTGGGGTCTGCTCAGTCGGAACCAACCTTTGTACAAGTCTCTGTGTACGGCAAATCTGTGCTTTTACCTGAGCCATGGAGATGGATCCACCTTTCGGAGCACAGCTCTCTGTTGACCCAGGTGGGACACTTAAGAGCAGAGAGCACGTAGTGCTGGGTAAGAATTGGTGGTTGTCATGGGAAGCACTGGGATTCTCTCTTGGTCACCCCTGGGACACATCCTAAAGCACTGGGATGCACGTTCTGGGGATCTTCTGACTAAGACAAACACCAAACATTATTGTATGCGGTGGTGACCAATGAATGAACTGGATGATGGGCAAAAAGGGGCCAGAAATGGGAACTTTGACTTAAAATGCAGTGTTGCAATTCATGTTCTTTTGTTGTGGTGTAGGTAAGACGGGTGAAATTCCTTGTGTGGATTTGTTCCTTGTGTTATGAAATGATTGTGATACTAGATGGAAAAATGAGTTGATAGAAATGATTTAGGGACATTTGATGATATTCTCTGAGCATGAGAAGAAGTATCAAGGATGTTGTTCTGTTTGCAGCACTGGGGAAAAGTGCCTGGAGCCAAATGCTGAAGAAGATGTACAACTGCTGGAGGCTGCTGGCATGGATGGGAGACCTGATCACGATGTGCGGGTGTCACTGGGGGAAATCAGAGGAGGTCAGTCCATGGGCTCCGAAGGATTCAGCCCCAGGTCAGGACACACTGAGCACAACAACCAGCTGCCATTGGCACTGAGACCAGCTGTGGGGTTGCTGCATTGCCCCTATGGGTGTGGGTTCCCTTTCCTGCCTCTGATTTGATGGCCTGGAAGGAGACTGCTGGATCATGTGGGGAAAACACAGAGAGGGTTCACGGAGTCCCACAAGAGATTATTTTATTCATAACCCTGAGTGGAAAGACAGGCAGGGTTTGCTGAATGCAGGAAAATGCAGTCACGCTTCCTGGCAGCGGCTGTAGGGCAAAGCCCCAAGCAAAGAGGAAGAAGAACATTGAGAGGAGGATGGAGGGGAATGAAGTTCGTGACTTCTTAGCAGTTCCTGGATGTATTCATTCTGTTGCAAATTGCTGTAAAGGAGCTTGACGTCAGAATCCTGTGCCAGTAGTTGGGGCCACGGAAAAGGGAGAAGTTCAACCCTTGTTGCAACCAAGAAGAGGTGGGATTGGAAATAAGAGATCCTCTTCTGTGGGAGACAGAAAAGCCTGGGAGAGCCGAGTGTGCCGAGCTGCACAGAGCCAGGAGGTGTTTGCTTGTGGATGACAAAGCCCAACGCTGGGACAAAAGACTCAGCTGTGCTGGGCGGTGCTTCTGCAAGGATTCAGGAGCAGCCCTGCACTGCTGGTCATGCACTGCTAAGGAATGGGACGAGGGCAAGGTAGGAACTCACCTGTTCCTTTCCTACAGCACAGAGATGATCTTGTGTTGGGTGCAGACTCCATCACTCAGTGCAGAGAAGGAACACGTGGTGTTCTTCATTTTCTGGGCTGAGCTGGATATGGAGTATCCCAAAGAAAGGCATGGGTTATGGGGTGAGATGGAAAACACCACGGGTTTTACATCCTGCATGGCTGCCACCTGTACGTGAGGGAGAAGAGCTCTCCCATGCCTGCTGGCAGCCACTGGAACAAGTCTGTTCCCGCCAGCCAGAGCCAAGAGATTCCCCCTGGAACATCCTGACTGGGAGCTGCTTGCTGATGGAAGAAGTTTTGTAGTGAAGAGGGAACAGAAAGCTCTGACCATGCCATTGCATCAAGGGTTTCTGATTTTTAACGTCAGTATTCCACATCATAATATCACGTAGCACACTGGGAGTTAAAGAGTTAATGCTCCAGTTCCGTGGGCTGTCTAGAATTCCGGGTTCCTGGTTCTCAGAGGAGAAGAAGAACTGCATCTCCCAGGAGACTTCCACTGTTCCACTTCCATTTCCATTTAGAGGGAAGGATAAAACTGCTCGCTACTCTCGAGGTTGCTTCCTTCCTTTGCTGCTCAGCTCAGCGCTGTGTGCTCCCCAGCCGTCTCACCCTCACCATTACAGTAAGGCCTTCAGCTCTGGACCCTCTCTCTCTCATTTCATTGGATTTATTAGCTTCAATCCCAATTATATTGTATTGTATTTTGTTATCTCAGGTTCCACTATCATATTTCGTAGATTAGTGCTCTCCCTTAGCTCGTTGCCGCTGTTTTGTTTTTAGGCCATCTCCCTCCCCTTTCCCGTTTCTCCTTTCCCCCTCTCTTTGGCCACGGGTCCGTGGGTTCCTGCACCCCATTAAGTCACAGAACAGGGCCGAACCAGCCCTAAACCATTGACAGCGTGGCTGCCCTGAGCAGGAACTAACTTCATGTCTCTGCATTTCTCTCCGCCTCGGCCCACTCTGCTCCTGCCTGGCCCCGACTCCAAGCCCCCCCAGCAGTTCCTCCTCTCCTTCTCTTTATCACTGTCCTTTCCTCAGACCGTCACCGGGAGCGCTTTTACAACAAGCCTGCAACCCTTCTGCAGAGCCGCACCGCTTCTCAGCTCAAAGTCCCTCACCCCATTTCCTGACCCTCCTGGGGAGCAGCACCAATGGCAAGATGCCATTAGAGCCGACACTTCCACCAGCGGCCATTGCTCGTCATCGCCCAGGGGCACATCGTCCCCCAGCGATGGCAGAAACCAACCAACTTCCTTCACCTCGATGGGGCCCCACAAACCTCTTCCTGTGTCTCCATATACACCCCAAAGGAGAACTCTTTGAGATTCCCTCCCCAGAGGACTGTCCCACTCCCACAGCGCCAGCACTTCTGGTGGAACACGAACCTACAACCGAGACCTGTGTCAGGAACTGACAGACAAAGACATGGCTGCTGGCTAAGTTTTAATTAGCACTTCAGCCTTGTAGTGGCACCTATGATCAGCCCTACAGGGTACAGGGCATCTCCTGGTGGCTGTGGGGTGCTGGGACTCTGCTTTGAGGCTCCAGATGTCCTCTGACCTGGGAACAGCCGCCTTTCCTAGAGAGAGGGTGTGTGTGCTGAGAGGTTTCCATGAAGTGCAGGTGGCCCTGAACTTACTGACAGATGTCAGGACACTGGGAGCTCTGGGAGCACTGGGAGGATTGGAAGCCTTGGGGACTCTGGGGAGTTTGCAGGAATGGAGGGCATTGTGAATAAAGAAACGTTGGATCAGATCCATTGGTCCACACTGACCCCAACCCCTCTGGACATCATGGACAGCATTAAGTCACGCTCATGGTCCTGCACTGACCACATTGATCACATCTATGGGACCTCAGTGACCCCACTGACCTCACCCATGGGTCCATGTTGACACCAGCCCCATGGCACATCCCAACACTGACTCAGCGTTGATTGACCTCACAAACATTGGACACATCCATGGGGCCACGCTGACCCCACAGACACCGGACCCATCCCCATTTCTGACCTCTCACCCCATTAAACCTACCACTCCCACAACAACCCCATTTACCCCATAACCTCCTCCTGGTTGGGGCTCACTCCCTCTGCCGACACCAACCCCAAAACCCACACATCTTGCCCCGAACTGCCCCCACCACCCCACTGACCGCCCTCCGCACAGCACTGGAGGAGAAATAGAAGATAAAGGGGTCAAGGGCGGCACTGAGGGTGGTGAGGATCAGAGCGTAGGGCCTCCACTCGGGGTTGCGCTGCTGCACGAAGCCCACTACATGCGAGAGGTTGTAGGGTGCAAAGCAGACCCCAAAGTTGACCATGGTGGCCACAGCCAGCCCCACAGTGCGGTACTTCTTCTGCAGTGGGATGTGGGGTCTGGTGAGGAGGGCACGGATGAGGCGGACGTAGCAGAACACGGTGATGGCAAAGGGGAGGAGGAAGAGGACGAAGAAGAGCTCAAGGCGCAGTCGGAGGACAAAGCTCAGCTGGGTTTGGGAGAAGTCATCGTAGCAGTGGAAGACCGGGTGGGGTTGTGTCACAGAGGCTTTCTGGGAGGTGCGGAGGGTGGTGATGGGGATATGGGTTGTGTTTGGGGTTGTGCAGGCAGAGAATGTGAGGGTGGAGATGTTGAGGTCAGTCTCGGGGCTGGAGATCCTGTAGATGTCGACTCCGGGGCTCATCAAACCCCTGGAAATGGTGACGTCACCAGTAGAGTTGTTGAGGACATCCATGTCAATGCCATTAGGTTTGCTCAATCCAAATCCCCCCATGCAAAACCCATTGAACCCAAAACAACGGGAACTGTCCATCTTCAGCCCAGTGGGGTCAACACCATTGGGGTTGCTCATTCCGGATCCCCCAGTCTCAATCCCATTGACCCCAAATCCACCTTCCCCATAACCCCTGGATCCATTGACCACAAACTCTCGGTGATACTCAGCCACAAAGATGAAGGAACAATGGGACAATGCCACCACCCAAAGGACGGCGCTGGCAGCCATCGTCCGCCATAACCGCCGGCGCCGGTTGTAGCGGTGTGGGAAAATGACCCCAAAGTAGCGCTCCACACTGAGGGCAGCCATAAAGAGAGTGCTGAGGTAGATGCTGGAGAAGAAGCAAAAGTTCGCTATGGGGCAGAGTGCTATGGGGAAGGGCCACGCCATCTTGGCAGCTGCCTCAGCCATCTTGAAGGGGAGGAAGAGGAGGACGAGGAGGTCGGCGGTGGTGAGGTGGAGGAGGAGGAGGTCGGCGGCGGTGAGACGGGGATGAGGACGGTGACATCGGAATTTGGCGAGGAGGGTGAGGAAGGTGAAGACGTTGGCGGGGAGACCCACGGCAAAGGTCAGCGCATGGATGGTGAGGATGAGCATGGCGAGAGGAAGGCTGTGGGGCAAAGGGGCACAGAGCTGTAAGGCAGGCTATGGGGTCATTCTGGGGCTATAGGATGAGACATGGTATCAAAATGGGGCTATAGGAGGGGCTAAGAGGTGATACCATGGCTATGGGGTGGACTATGGAGTCAAGGCGATACTGGGCAGGGATATGGGGCCCAAATGGGGCCTTGGGGCAATATGTTGATTTATGAGGCTATGGGTCATAGGGCTATGGGACAGGAAATGAGGATATGGGATTGGATGTGGAGCTCTGGGGCTGGATATGGAGCAATGAGGTGAGGTATGGGCCTATGGGGTGTGATATGGGGCTGCGGGAACGTGTATGGGTCCTAGTACTCACAAAGAGATGAGGATGAGCAAGGCAGAAGGAAGGCTCCAGGGCTGTGGGACATAAAGCTATGGGGCAGGATATGGAGCTGTGGGACAGGACATGGGGAGAGATTTGGGGTTATGGGGCATGATTTGGGATGATGGGGCAGCACAAGGGCTCATACAACTCCCAAAGTGATGAGGATGAGGATGACGGGAAGAAGGCTGTGGGGCACAGAGCTATGGGGCAGGAACATGGGGTGACGTGGTTACAGGACATGATGTGGAGTCATGGGGTTATGGGGTGAGGCCCTACAGCATCCTCCACACCCATAGGGGAGTGCTGCCCTCATTTGTTTTTCATTTGATTAATTAATGCATTTCCTGCTCAGGCTGGGGAGAAGAGGAGGGGCAGGGCACTGAGCCTCCCCATCCAAAACCCCATAACTCCCCCAAACCCCACAACTCTCCCACAGCTGCCCACACCCCAGAACTCACCAAAGCCTCATACACCCCTTAAGCCCTCCCTATGCCCCACAACCCCATTTCCTGCCCCACAGCCCCATTACTCACATCCCGCACCATAGCTCCATATCCTGCTCTCTTGCCCCATATCTTGCCCCATAGCCCCCAGATATCAAGATCCATAGCACCATGCTCTCATATCCCCAAATCCATACCCCTACACCCCACATCCCACCCCGTAGCTCCATGACCCCATATCCCTCCTGATAACCCCATGACTCCCCATCCCTCCCACTGCCCCACGATCCTCCTACATCTCACAGCCCCCTAGGAACCCCCTGTGCACTCACCTCCTCTGCTCACCCCAGTGTCTGCAAGGCACTGTGTCTCACCCCATAGATAATGAGGGACACTCCCGGGGGTGGGGCCACAGGTGGGGGGTGCCTCTCCACAGAGGCCCTTTGTTCCTTGTTATGGGGCAGGGACACCCCCTGTGTGGGAGGAGACACTACTTGAGGGTGAGGGGACTATGTGGGGGGAAACACCTGGGGAAGGGCACTTTTGGTGGGGTGCCCCACAGATGTGTGGGGTGGGAACAGAGGGGCAGTCCCCACAGGGGTCCTTTTGAGCAGCTGTGACATCAGAGGGAAATTCTGTGTTGCCTGAACCGCAGATACCTGATCTGTGGTGAGGGGCGGGAGTCACAAAACTGGGGTAAATGTGCAGAAACAGGAGGTCCAGCGCAGTGGGGCACAAACTGGGGCCCTGCCCCCTAGATCGCCCCATAGCTTTGGAGGCCCCACAGCCCCCTCCAGATGTCGAGAACACTTCCCAGCAGAACACCTCATAGATTTGGAAACACAGTGTACACTTATGAGTCTTCAAAACCCTAACCCACGGAGGTTGGACTCACAACAAGTACAAGGACAAGGAGCAGGACGTGGTCAAGTTCTCCTTCATTAGCACAAGTCAGGAACATGCAGGGATGTATCGGCACCAGTACCACGTGTCAGAGCCATTGGGGATATCAGAGCAGAGTGGTCCCGTGGAGCTGGTGCTGACAGGTGAGGGTGCTGGGGATAACGGGTGGTTCTGGGCTGTCCCCATTGGGTGGTGTCTCATCTCTCTCCCCTCCCTGCACACAGATTGCAGGTATCCCCCACCTGGCATTTCCATCAGCCCCAAGGAAGGGGTGGGGATGGGGACAAATGTCACCATCCGCTGCTGGAACAGGGATGATGGGGTCACATTCCTCCTGCACAAGGATGGGCTTTTGTCCCTTACCCAGCATCAGGACCTCGATGGTGGGGGCACAGCCACCTTCATCATCTTTGGGGTGACCCCGGCTGATGCTGGCACCTATAGGTGTTCCTACCGACCCTGGGGTCACCCTTTGTGTCCTCACCTATTGAGGACAATGTGGCACTGGAGGTGACTCCCACACCTGCATCCCCAGGTAGGTCTGAGTCCCCCACGTGTTTGTCCCCCGTGTCACCCATGGGTGGCAGTGTCACCACATCCTGACCCCAGGAAGGTGGTTGCTGGGGATGACATCACCCAAACACCCAGACTCCACAGGTGCCAATGGAGAATCCTGTGGGATCCTGGCTGTGGCAGTGGCAAGGGGCTGTGCCACCGCCCTCACCTTCGGCCTTGTCCTTAGCATCTTCTTCCTCCTCGCTGCCTGCAGATGCCAGATACAGAGAATTGTGAGTCCTGGTAGGGAAGAGGTTTTATGGCTTCCATTCGCCATAGATGCCCCCAGGTGTCCACTGCTGCCCACCCCATCCCCCTACATCCACCAGTGCTCCTGTTTCCTTGTTCATCCTGTGTAAATCCCCCTCCAAGTCTCTCTGGTTTCCCCCTGGCACCCCCATAATCCCAGACCTCCCTCCTTCCCCTTTTTGATGCAGCTGAACCCAACAGGAGTTCCAAGTTCAGTGAGGTCCAGGAAAGATTCTGTGTGAGGTGACCTCAAATCCCAACCCGACCCCTCACCCCTCCCCCGGAACCACAGGGGGAACCCCAAACCCTGCCCGTGGTGAACACAGAGGAGCTCCATCCTCGTATGGCTTACACTAACTTTATCTGCTCTCCCCAAATCCAGCCCATGGGGAACCCCAAATCCACATTGCGGTGAGTCCCTACATCCTTCATCTAAGCCCCCACGTGCCCTGGGTACCTCCAAGCCCTAAACACACCAGAGACTCCATGGACATCACAGAGCAGGACCCCAAAACACAACTCATCAAAAAACACTAACCCTAATCCTAACTCTAACCGTTATTGATGGTACTCCATAACCCAAACCCTAACCCTAAACCTAAACCGATAACTACCCGACCCTAACTGAAACCTTAACCATAACCCTGACACTAACCCTAACCCTAAACCCTAATCCTAACCCTACCCTAACCATAACCCTAACACTACCCAAAACCTAAATCTAACCCTAACCATAACCCTAAACCTAAACCTAAACCTAACCATACCCTAAACCTAAACCTAAACCTAACCATACCCTAAACCTAACCCTAACCCGAACACTACCTGATGGTGCTCCATAACCCTAACCCTAGACGTAGACCAATAACTACACTACACTAACCAAAACCTTAACTGTCACCCAACCCTAAACCTACCTTAAACCTAACTCTAACCCTAACCCTAAACCTGCCATATCCCTAACCCTAACCCTAACCCTAACTCTAAGCCTAAGCCTAAGCCTAACCCTAACCCTAACCCTAACCCTAACCCCAACTCTAACCCTAACCCTAACCTTAACCCTAACCCTAACCATAACCCTAACCCTAACCCTAACTCCAAACCTACCCTAACCCTCACCCTCACTCTAACCCTAACCCTAACCCTACCCTAACCTTAACCTTAACCATAACCCTAACCCTAACTCTAACCCTAACTCTAACCCTAACCCTGCCCTAACCCTCACTCTAACCCTAACCCTAACCCTAACCTTAACCCTAACCATAACCCTAACCCGAACCCTGCCTGATGGTGCTCCATAACCCGAACCCTAGACCTAAAACTATAACTGCACTACACTAACTTAAACCTTAGCTTTAATCTGACTCTAAACCTACTTTAACCCTAACTCTAACCCTAACCCTAATCCTGCCTATCTCTAACCCTAACCCGATAGTAACCCTACCTTAACTCTCACCCTAACACTAACACTAACCTTAACCCTAACTCTAAGCCTAACCTTAAACCTAACCCTAACCCTAACCATAACCATAATCCTAACCCTAACCTTAACCCTAACCTTAACCCTAACCCGAACCCTAAGCCTAAGCCTAAGCCTAAGCCTAAGCCTAACCCTAACCCTAACCCTAACCCTAACCCTAACCCTAACCCTAACCCTAACCCTAACCCTAACCCTACCCTGACCCTGACCCTAACCCTAACCCTCAGGGTAAAGGGGTCCAGGAAGGCTGGTCGCTCCTCAAGAATGAAGTCCTGAAGGCACAGGAACAGGCTGTCCCCCTGAGCCACAGGATGAGTCGGCAGGGAAGGAGACCGGCGTGGATGAACAAGGAGCTTTTCCTGAGGCTGCAAGAGAAAAAGAGAATCTACCTCCCGTTGAAGAAGGGACGGGCAACTCGGGGAGAGTACAAAGAGGTTGTTAGGATGTGCAGGGAGAAAATTAGAAAGGCAAAGGCCCAGCTCAAACTGAACTTGGTCGCTGGGGTAAAAGGGAACAAGAAACTCTTTTACAAATATATTAACAGTAAGAGGAGGACCAAAGAGAATCTCCGTTCTTCACTTGATGCGGCTGGGAGTGTGGCCACTGAGGACAATGAAAAGGCTGAGGTTCTCAATGCCTTGTTTACATCTGTCTTTGAAAGTCAGACCAGTTGTCCTCAGAGCACTCTACTCTCTGACCTGGACGTCTCAGATGGGGAGTGAAATAAACCCACCACGATTCAGAAGGAAACGGTCAGAGACCTACTACTCCACCTGGACTGCCACAGGTCCATGGGGCCGGATGAGATCCACCCCAGAATGCTGAGGGAGCTGGCGAAGGTGGTAGCCAAGCCATTTTGCATCATCTATCAGCGTTCCTGGTCAACTGGAGAGGTCCCAGAAGACTGGAGACTGCCAACATGACTCTCATCTACAAGAAGGGTCATAAGGAGGATCCGGGGAACTACAGGCCTGTCAGCCTGACCTCGGTGCCGGGGAAGGTGATGGAGCAGATTGTCCTGAGGGAGATCACGCAGCATTTGCAGGAGAAGCAGGGGATCAGGCCCAGCCAGCATAGGTTTGTGAAGGGCAGGTGCTGCTTGACCAACCTGATCTCCTTCTATGATCGAGTGACCCGTCTGGTGGATGAGGGAAAGGCTGTTGATGTGGTCTACCTAGACTTCAGCAAAAACTTTGATAATGTCTCCCACATTATTCTCCTGGAGAAACTGGCAGCCCGTGGCTTGGACAGGTACACTCTGCTGGGTAAGGAGCTGGCTGGAGGTCCGTGCTCAGAGAGTGGTGGTGAATGGAGTTAAATCCAGCTGGCGACCGGTCACGAGTGGTGTTCCCCACAGGTCGGTGCTGGGGCCTGTCCTCTTCAGTATCTTTGCTGATGACCTGGATGAGGGCATTGAGAGCACCCTCAGTAAGTTTGCAGACGACACCAAGCTGGCAGGAAGTGTCGATCTGCCTGGGGGTAGAGAGGCCCTACAGAGAGATCTGGACAGGCTGGATCTCTGGGCTGAAGCCAATGGGATGAGGTTCAACAAGACCAAGTGCCGGGTCCTGCACTTTGGCCACAACAATCCCAGGCAACTCTACAGGCTCGGGGCAGAGTGGCTGGAAGATTGTATGGAGGAAATGGACCTGGGGGTATTGGTCGATGCTGGGCTGAGCATGAGCCAGCAGTGTGCCCAGGTGGCCAAGAAGGCCAATGGCATCCTGGCTTGGATCAGAAAGAGTGTTGCCAGTAGGAGTAGGGAAGTCATTGTCCCTCTCTACTCAGCACTGGTGAGGCCCCACCTTGAGTACTGTGTCCAGTTTTGGGCCCCTCACTGCAAGAAAGACATTGAGGCCCTGGAGTGTGTTCACAGGAGGGCGACGAAGCTGGTGAGGGGTCTGGAGCACAGGCCTTATGAGGAGCGGCTGAGGGAGCTGGGATTGTTCAGTCTGGAGAAGAGGAGGCTCAGGGGAGACCTTATCGCTCTCTATAACTACCTGAAGGGAGGTTGTAGTGAGCTGGGGGTCAGCCTCTTCTCTCTTGTAACTAGTGACAGGACAAGGGGAATGGCCTCAAGTTGCGCCAGGGGAGATTTAGGCTAGACATTAGAAACACTACTTTTCTGAAAGAGTGTTCAGGCGCTGGAATGGGCTGCCCAGGGAGGTGGTGGAGTCACCGTCCCTGGAGGTGTTCAAGAAACGTTTAGATATAATGTTGAGAGAGACGGTTTAGTGGGGTTGTTGGTGGTAGGTGGATGGTTGGACTGGATGCTCTTGTAGATCTTTTCCAACCTAGCTAATTCTGTGATTCTATGATTCTAACCCTAACCCTAACCGTGACTCTAACCCTACCCTCACCCTCACCTAAATCTGATCTCGTAGCTGAACCCTAACCATAACCACAGCCCCACTCCTACTCCTACCCTTGCCATGTCCCACCCACACCCCACCCTGCTGCCACCCCCCGCCCTGCTCCATATGTCGGTGGCTCTGCCCCACTATGGGGGTTTGCATGTGCAAAATGACACCTGTGCAGCTCTATGTCTGCATAAATGTGTGTGTGTTGTGAACACGTGTACTTAGAGCGTAGAACGTGAAGGTGTGTTCTGGGTGCTCAGCACCACACGTCATTACATGCATGCAGCAAGTCATGTGGTCATATGCTGTCCATGTGTGATGTCACATATGCACAATAAATGTACATTCATGTGTACTACATGATTAACCCTGAGCTTTTGAGTGTGTGACACAATACATGTACACTAAAGCATGTACACAACAATGCACATCTGTGTCCTTAGCATGCAGTTCCCGTGTTGGCGCCACATGTGTCACCACTGCACATACATGCCCATAGCATGCGCCTGATGTCAGTACCATGTGTGTGCCCCACTAAAAATGTGTGTCCTCATAGTGTGCCCCATGTCAGTGAGTGTCACTGTGTCCCCAAAGGTCCCTGCTGCTGTCCCCAGTGGGGATGGCAGAGGAAAGCGCAGTGGGGACAGAGTGTGGTACCCAAAGCATGTGGTGACAGCTGGCTGGATGTGTTGGGGATGGCATGTGACATCCCATGTGGGACACCCCATTGGAGCACATGTCCTGTGTTTGGCATCCCATAGGGCACACCTTGCAAGGCCATGCCCTGGCAGCTCACTGAGGACAGTGTGTGACACCCAAGCGATGACAAACTGCAAAGGGCAACCCAACGGGGACTGTTTGCATCGCTTCATGTGTAACACATTACTGGGGACCCCAAGGTGCCACCACGCATTTGGGTACGATTGCCACATGAGGAGGTGACATCACAGCATCCTGTCCCCAAAGGGGAACTGACACCAGCTCACCAGCCGCTTCCTGTTCTTGCTGCAGTCTCGCTGTCCCCAAGCTGCTCCTGCCTCATGGCAACAACGGCGTTGGCCTTCATCCTGGGTGAGTGACAATGGGGACATTGTGCCACAGGGGTTGGTGGCCCTGTGTGGGACCAGGACCGTGTCCCTTGCAGGTTGGTGTCTGGTGGCAGCGATCAGGGCACAGCAGCGTGAGTATGGGGACAGGGGGAGAATGGAGACAAAGGGAGGGGAGTGTGGTCAGGGGGCCATCAGAGGGGTCGAGGAGGGTGTGCAGGGAGAAGGCTGACTGGTGTCCCCTGTCCTAGTGCCCCGACCCTCCCTGTCACTGCATCCCAGCCAGGGGGTGTCCCTGGGGGACAGTGTCACCCTGTGGTGCCACCTGCCCAGGCCGGCTGCCTGGGTCTGGCTGTACCAGGAAGGAGGTTGGACATACAGCAAGGGCAAGAACAAGGAGCAGGATGCAGCTGAGTTCTCCTTCGTTAGCACAAAGCAGGAACACGCAGGTACATATCGGTGCCAGTACCGTGTGTCTGAGTCAGCGGAGATATCAGAGAAGAGTGATCCCATGGAGCTGGTGGTGACAGGTGAGGGCACTGGGGACAGCGGATGGATCTGGGTGCTCCCAACAGAACCGTGTCCCATTGCTGTCCCATCTCCTCATGCAGATCACAGCTTCCCACCACCTGGCATCTCCCTTCACCCCAAGAAAGAAGTGGGGACAGGGACCAATGTCACCATCCGCTGCTGGAACTTGTACCATGGGGCCACGTTCCTGCACAAGGATGGACACTCAGCTCCAGTCCAGCACCAGGACCCTGATAATGGGGGCACAGCCACCTTCACCCTCACTGGGGTGACCCCATCTGACAGCGGCACCTATAGGTGCTCCTACCACCCCTGGGGATATTCCTTTCTGTCCTCACCCCTCGGGAACAGTGTGACACTGGAGGTGACACCCAAACCTGCACCCCCAGGTATGTCCCAATCCCATTTGGGTACCACTTGGTGTCCCCCAAGGGTGGCTGTGTCACCTCCCATCCCCATGCTATTGGTGGCTGGGGATGTGATAACCTGATCACCCAGACCCCACAGGTGCTGCAGTTATTTCCCATGGGAACCTGATGGTGGCAGTGGCTGCGGGCTGCACTGCTGCCTTTGTCTTCATCCTCATCCTTGTCGTCGTCTTCCTCCTCGCTGCCCGCAGACATCGGACATGGAGAGATGAGAGCCCTGGTGGGGAAGGGATAAATGTCTTTATTTCCCAGTAGTTCCCCTCAAATGCCCTTCAAGCCTCCCTCCCATAGCCCCCACCCCATCCCCCTATTTGTTTTGACACAGGTGCCCCCACAAAAAATCCCGAGGCCATGGATTTCCAGGTAAGTCTCTGGGTCAGGGGACCCCAAATCCCAACCTGACCCTTGGAACCCCCTGAGTCCCACAGAGAGCCCCAAACCCTGCCCATGGGGAACTCCAAATCTGCATTCTGGAGACTCCCTGGACCCAAATCTGAGCCCCCTGATCCCCCTGGCCCCTCCTAACCTTAAACACCACTCAGACCCCATGGGCACTTTCACACCATGTAGTAGGAACCCCAAACATCACTTGTGGGGTGTCTCCCAGAGCACACTGGGGACACCCATGGTGACACTCTGCTGTCCCCCTGTGTCCCCAGGTACCCTCCAGTGACAGCGAGGGTCTGACCTACATCGAGCTGCAAGCTGTGACCCCCAGCATGCAGCACCCAACCCCCCCTGCTGCCCCCCAGCCCTCTGTTATCTACGCCGAGGTGGCCACTGGGGGGCACCACTGATACCTCCAATCTGTGTGCACAAACACGTGTGTGTTGGGTGCACACGTACTTCCAGCATGCATGGTGATGGTGTGTTGAGTGTGCTCACCATCACATGTGCACTGCAAGCACATATCTCTACATGTGCTCATACGTATCGTGTGTGTGTTGTCACGTGCACAATAGATGTGTGCTACATGCTTAACTCCGTCACTTTGTGTGTGCATGTGTGATGTCACGCGTATACACCAAAACCTGAACACAACACCGCACGTGTGTGTCCTTAGCACACTTGTCACACTCTTCTGGAGGAGAATGCTGGTTCTGAAGGGTGTATCCTGCTGTTTTTTGGAAGGCTTTGCCCTTCCTCTGCCTCTGAAGGGTTTCATTCCATCTTTTGGGAAAAAAATTCCCAAATCTGGAGGGTTTCAGCTGACCTCTGGGAGAAGATTTACCATTTCCAAAGGTTTTAGCATTGTTTCTGGCAGAATTATTGTTTGTAGCTGCATTTATTGCAACTTCTGGGGGGAAATTCCCATTTCTGGAAGGTTTCATCCTGCTTTTGAGAGGGGATTCCTGCTTCTGGGAGGTTCTATCCTGTTCATAGGGGGGACATACCCATTCTAGAGACATCCTGCATTTTGGGGCAAGTTTATCATTTCTGGAATATTTTTCTCTGCCTTTTGGAGAAAGGTTCCCATTTCTGGAGAAATCTGCTCTGCATTTTTGAGGAGGATTCCCAATCGTTATGGACTGATTTATTATTCAGGAGGGAATATTCCCAATTCTGGAGGGATTTAATATTTTGGGGAGAAGTGCTCCTGCTCCTGGAATGTTTAGTTCTCTTTTTGAGGGAAGATTCCTGCTTCTGGAGAGTTTTATCCTGATCTAGGGGTGGAAAATTCAAATTCTGGAGGTTTTTATCATTCCTTTTGGGGGAGGATTCCCATTTCCGGAAGGTTTTACTCTCAGACAGTGACCAGTGTACCGCTAGAATCCCTTGTTGTTTCCCACATCCCTCACCAAGCTTCATTCCATCTGCACCCTGGCTTTCCTGATCCCATCCATGCACACCCTGTATTCCTCCCAGGCCACCCATCCTGCTCCCACTGCCTACACTTTTCCTTCTCAACCCTCAGTCTGACCAGCAGGTCCTTGCTCAGCCCTGCTGGTTTCCTGCCTGATTTCTCATGCTGGGGGACAGAGAGCTCTTGTGCCCTCAGAAAGGCATCCTTAAATTGCTGCCACCACTCTTTTGCTCCTTTGTCCCCAAGGACAGCTTCCCAGGGGTTCTCACTCAGTAACCCCTCCAACAGACTGAAGTTTGCTCTCCTGAAGTTCAAGGCCATGACTTTGCTTTTTGCCAGGACCATCCTCCTCAAGATCACGAACTCAACCAGGGCACGGTCACTACAGCTCGGAGTGCCTCCCATCTTAATTACTTTAATGAGCTCCTCTGCATCGGTGACCACCAGATCCAGATCCTCTCCTGCTGCAGCGAGTGAATCAGAGAATATCCCAAAAGTAAAACACAGGTTGCAGTGTGATGCTGTAAATGCCAAGTGTTTTACATCCTGCACCATTCTCCCTGAGGGAGAAGAACTCTCCCATGCCTGCTGGCAAGCACTTGAACAAGTCTGCTCCCTCCGGACGGAGCTAAGAGATACCCTCCCTGGAAAATCCTGACTGGGAGCTGCTCACTGATGGAAGAGCTTCGTAGCAAAGGAAGGAGGAATAGAAGCAAGACCCGTGCCAGCCAATGCTTTGGCCCAGAAAGCTGAGCGAACCATAAAATATTAGGATTACTGAATGAAAGCGGAGCTCATATTTACACTGACTCAAAACGTGCCATCAGAGAGATGAGTACCCGTGGAGCCGCTTGGAAAGGAAGAGGGCTGCAGTCCTCTCAAGGAAATCCTGTCAGCCGCAGCGGAGTAGTCACGACACGACGCGACGCATCTACCCCACCAAGAGGCGGCGATGCACTACCGACAGGCACCAGCAGGGGGCGCAGCGATGCCAGCAAAGGAAATGAAGAGCGGACGAAGCCGCCACGTGCTCGCACCGTCACGTGCGCACGGGAGACGGCCACGCACGCGCACACGACCGTCGGGTTGTGTCCTTCGCCTTCTTGGCGGCCATCGTTGCTGTTTGGTCGCTCGAGGCTGCGAGCTCCGGACAAGCGCTCACCCCCCCCCCCATCCCGTTTCCAGCGCTGTGGGCTGACGCTGGAGCTCCTCAGAGCATCAGACCCATCCAGCCCCCCGAATCTCGTCCTTTCTCTTCATTGCTCCGCTTTCTCTTTTCACTCTTTTTCTCCCGTACGATTGTTAAGTAACTGCAGGACTTCAGCCTCGTGGAAGCCGTCTCGGCTCCTTGGGGTCCCGTCGTTGAGCTGCGCAGTTTAAGATCAATTCTGAGTGTAACCAGTGCCAATGTTTTGGGGTAATTGTAGCATATAGATTCTCATTAAAACTGACGATTGCGTGCAGACCTCTGTGTGTCGTTACACCTTAATCTAATCGGGGTTAATTGTGAATGCAGTCGTGGTTCCCCTCCCCTTACGGGCGGGACGCGCAGCTCAGCACCAGGCAGCGTTTCCATCGCTCCTCTCAGTGGGACCGGGGAGAGAATCAGGAAAAACCCGTCGAACTGGTAGGTTGAGATCAAATCTATTAAGACAGAAGAGGAAGAGGGAAGTAACAGTAATTGTGCATACGTGTGTAGGTATAGATTGGTCTCGTCGGGTCAGCTGTCCTCCTGGCTCCGTCTCCTCTCAACCTGCTGACCATCCCCAGTCTATCACGGTGTCATAAAAGAGAAGGGTTTGGTTTGGAAGGGACCTTAAAGATCATAGAATGAACCATGGACTCTTAGGGCCCCATCCAACCCGGCCTTGAGAACCTCCAGGGATGGGGTACCCACTGCAGCACTGCCAGTTCCTCACCACCCTCTGAGTGAAGAATTTCTTCCTCATATCTAACCTAGACCTCCCCTCATTCAGTTTAAATCTATTCTCCCTTGTCCTATCACTGTCAGACCATGTAAAAAGTCAGTCCCCCTCCTGCTTGTCCGACCCTTTTGAGTACTGGAGGGTCAGAGAGAGTTCCCCATGGAGCCCTGTCTTCTTCACACAGAACACCCCTGCTCCCTCAGCCTGTCCCCAGAGCATCCTGGTGCCCTCCTCTGGACCCACTCCAACAGCTCCACATTCTTTTTGTGCTGGGTGCCCAGGCCTGGATGCAGCACTGCAGATGGGGCTCAAGAGGGAAGAGCAGAGGGGACAGCCCCCCCCTCTTCCTGCTGCCCCCCCCTCTTGGTGCAGCCCAGGGCAGCCTTCTGGCTGTGACCATCTGACCAAGTCCTTATCCACTGAATAGTCCACCCTTCAAACCCATATCTCCCCGATTTAGAGCTAAGGAGGTGGTGCAGGACCATGTCAATGGCCTTGCACAAGTCCAGGTAGATGACATCAGTTGCCTTCCCTTTGCCCACCAATGCCGTCACTCCATCACAGAAGGCCACCAGATGGGTCAGGCACGACCTTCCCTTGATGAAGCCATGCTGGCTGTCTCAGATCACTTCCTTATCCCTCATGTGCCTTAACATCACTTCCAGCAGGATCTCACTCGCCAGCCTGTGGTTGTGGGTACTCACCCTTTCTCCCTTTCCTAAAAATGGGAGCGATGTTTCCCTTTTCAACCCTCACTGAGCTTCATCCCATCCCTGTACACCCTGACAGCACCCCTGTATTCCTCCCAGGCCACCCAGCCCACTCCCACTGCCTACACTTTTCCTTCTCATCCCTCAGTCTGACCAGCTGGTCCTTGCTCAACCACACCAATTTCCTGCCTGATTTCTCATGCTGGGGGATGGAGGGCTCTTGTTCCCTCAGGCACAGGTTCTTAAAGCACTGCCAGCTCTGTTCCATTCCTTTGTCCCCAAGGACAGTTTGCCAGATCTCCTCCACCCATTCCTCAATGCTTCTGGAATGTTTACTCCTCTTTTTGAGGGAGGATTCCTGCTTCGTGAGAGTTTTATCCTGATCTTGGGGTGGAAAATGCAAATCCTGGAGGGTTTTATCCCTTCTTTCTGAGCAGGATTCCCATTGCTGGAAGGTTTTACCTTTCCTTTATCTCATCCCAACAGAACCAGCCCTTGGGCACAAGGTTTTGCTGACGATGGTATTGCAGATCCTTTGATAATTTCACAGTACACAGCACTGAAATCAGGGCTGAAGGTCAGTGACACAGCAGTGAGGTCACCCCAAACCTGTTTGGTTTAATTAGCGCAAAGGTTAATTATCCCTCAAGACACAGCTTGCCTGATGCTCACACCCAGTTTGTGAACTCAAACAGCAGAGTTTGGGTTGGGTTTGCATTTTGGTGGTGAGGGAAAATGCAGTGGAGCTTTTTGGGGGCTGAACAAAGGTTTTGGGGGGGGGGGTTGATTGGGGCTGGATGTAGAGATTAGAGTTGGATGGAGATTTGGGGACTGGATGGAGATTTTGGGGTGAATGGAAGCTTTTGGGGTGGATGGAGGTCTTGGGGCTGAGTGGAGGTTTTTGGGGTCAGTAGAGATTTTGGAGGTGGATGGAGGTTTTGGGGTCTGAATGAAGGTTTGGGGGGTTGATTGGGGCCTTCTGGGGGCTGGGTGCAGATTATGGGTCTGGATGAAGGATGTGGGGTCTGGGTGAAGGATTTGAGACTGAATTGAGGTTTTGGGGTCTAGAGGGAGAGATCTGGGGAGCTGGATGCAGAATTTGGAGCTGGATGTAGAAGCTGGTGTTGGAGGTTTTGGGGATGGATGGAGATCTATGGGGTGAATGGAAGTTTTGGGGGTGAACAGAGGTGTTTGGGGTCGATTGGATCTTTTTAGGGGCAGACTGGAGATTCAGGGGCTGGATGAAGGATCCAGGGACCAGATGGAAGTTTTGGGGCCGGGAGGACAGACAGACAGATAGATGGCTAGATAGGGTGGGTAGGCGGATAGATGGGCAGACAGGTGGAAGGATGGAGAGACAGGTAGACAGAAGGAGGCCGGGCCTCTGATGTGTCTGCACTGGATGAGGAGGTGCAGCCCCAGGAGCAGGAGAGACCCAGCAGGAGGAGGGTAGAAGTATGGACGGGTAATGCAGTGATGCAAACCGCCCCCGCACTGCCGGAAAAAAGCAAAGGAAAAAAAAAAAAAAAAAAAAGGAAAAAGGAAAACAACCACTCCAGCACCGCCAGGGCAAGGTACATGCGATTGGACCTTGCTCCCAGAGCACCATGCTGGGCGTGCTGGTGGCAGCAGCGGCCGGGCTGCTGCTGCTGCTGCTGCTGCGCGGCCGCTGGTCCCCCTACTTCTGGGCGGACCTGGGAGCTTTTGTGGCTTTGGTGGGCTCGTCCCTGCGGTGCCGGTGGCGTTTGTCCCGCCAGCCGCCCATCACCCTCCTGCAGGTTTTCCAGAGCCACGCTCGACGCCGACCCCACCACCCGCTGCTGCTGTTCCAGGATGAGGTGCACACCTTCGGTGACATGGAGCGGAGGAGCAACCGCGCTGCCCGCGCCTTCGCTCTGCGCCTGGGCTTGCGGCCGGGCCAAACCGTGGCTGTTTTCCTCCCCAACGTGCCCGCCTATGTCTGGACGTGGTTGGCGCTGGCCAAGCTGGGCTGTGCCATGGCGTGCCTCAACTGCAACGTGCGGGGCCGTGCACTGCTGCACGCACGGAGCGCTGCGCAGGCAGACGTCGTGCTCAGCTGCAGTGGTGAGTGGGGGGCTGGGGGCTGCCCAGGCGAGCGTGCCATGGTGGAGGGTTGCACAAGCCGGTGTCTGTCTGCACATGTATTTTCCTGCAGGCTGGCGTTCGTGTGCTTTGGGATGCGTGTGATTGCTGGTGCACGTTCTCCGTGTGTGGATTTACGCACATGTCAGCGCCTGCTAGAGTTTGCGTGTGTGTCTGCACACGCGTGTGTCAGTGTGCGTCATTGCCTCTGCGTGTTTGCATGGCTGTCAGTGTCCGTGCGTGGACTTGCACACATCTGTACCTGTGCATGTATGTTGCTGGCTGTGCATGGAATTGCACTTGTGCCAGCGTCTGTGCATGTTTGTGTGTGTGTCAGTGTCCATGCATAGACATGCACACATGTCTGTGCACGTTTGCACAGGTGTTAGTGCATGGACTTGCATGTATGTCATTCTCCATGCATTTGCACACGTGTCTGTGCATACATTTGCCATGTATGTCAGTGTCCGTGCATAGACTTGCATGCATGTTAGTGTCTGCCCACATTTACACATCTCAGCACATGGATTTGAACACGTCAGTGTCCACACGTGCATCTACAATGCATGTCACCACCTGTCCACGTGAGCAGATGTCAGCATCTGCACGTGCATTTGCAGCGTGTGTCAATGTCAGCGCTTATTTGCACGCATGTTGGCATCCATGTATGGATTTGCATGGATTCCAATGCCTGTGCACGTTTGCAGATGTCAGTGTCCACGCACAGACTTGCGTGTTTGTATCTCTGCATGCATTTGCATGGGCATCAGCAACTGCATGAGTCAGTGACCCTGCAAATATTTGCACATGTGCTGGCGTCTCTGCATGGATTTGTACGCCAGTGTCTCTGTCCATGTGTCTGCACACCTGTCAGTGTCCCTGCATGCATTGGCACACCTGACAGTGTCCGTGCACACACTTCCATGCACATCAGAGGCTGTGCAAATTTGCAGGTATCATTGGCTGCACGTGTGCCAGTGTCTGTGCTGCTGCATGCAGCGTGGCTGGGTGGGAGCTGTTTGTGCAAGGTGTGGAACCGCACAAGAGGCTGCTCACATGGGGCCACGTGTTTGCACACCCAGGTGTGGCCACAGGCACGTGTGCTGCCCTTTGCACACGCGTGTGCACCCCCCGACCCTGGTGAGGGTACCCTGGCGCCTCCAAGGCTGCGGGTTAATTATTGCCAGATCATTACTGGGGCCAAAGGTCCTTTGGTTTGCATCTTGTGAGGGCGTTTTGGGGTGCAGAAGGAAATCCATACGTACACACCTGGACAGGGCACCCACTTGGGTTGCTCTGGGTGCCCACCTGGGGTACTCCGGGTGCTGGTCCTGTTGGAGTGCCCAGTTGAGATCCTTGGGTCTGAGGTGCCCATCTGATCGAGGACCCCAGCTGAGGAGCACTAGGGGCCCTTTTGGGGGTGCATTTGGAGCCCAATAGGGATCCTTGGGGTCCCCATCTAATCAAGGTGTCTGTCTGGAATCCATTGAGGGCCCATTTGGGAACTTCAGGGAACCCAACCATGATGCCCTGGGGCACATTTGGTCAGGACACACATTTGGGATCCATCAGGTGACCGTATGGGATCTTTGAGGAACCCATCCATGATGCCCTAGGTGCAGTTTGGGTTCTGTCAAGTGCCTGCATGAGACCTTCGGACATCCAAACCACGATGGGTGCCCATCATGACCAGGGTTCCCATTTGGGGTACATGGAGTGCCTCTCCATTTGGGAACCTCCTCACCCTGGTCCGTGTTCCCACAGAGCTCCAGGCCGCCGTGGAGGAAGTGCTGCCCGACCTGAAGCGGGAAGGTGTCCGCGTCTTCTACCTGAACTCCACGTCACCCACACCAGGGGTCGAGGCTCTGCTGCCCGCCATCGAGGCAGCTTCTGATGAGCCAATGCCTGACCACTACCGCAACACCACCACTGCCTCCAAGGCCATCTACATCTACACCTCCGGCACCACTGGTGAGGCCATGGGGGTCTCCTCCTTGGAGGACAGCATCTGGCTGTCTCCTTGGTGGCATCTGGGCAGGTTTGGGTGCTGCGTGTGAGTACTGGAGGGTTGGAGCCTCCGAGTGCTGTGGGTGCAGGGGTTTTGAGTGGTCCCTGCTCCAGCCTTGACCGTCACGAGTCCATCCGGGTCAAATTCCTCTTGGCTGTGTCCCATGTGTTGGCTGCCTTGGACGATGGAGAGCCACCATGTCCCCGCTGGGACAGAGAGGCCAGGACCTCCCCAGTCCAACCCTATAGAAAAGATCCCATCCCAACCTACACAAATCCACCTACACTAGTTTCCCCACGGCTCCCAGCAAGGTCTGAAGCCCTCCAGGGATGAAGACCCACCACCCTCATCCCATCCCACGTGCCCGGGGCCTCCCTTTCGATACAGGCACCTCCAAGGAGAGTATTTCCCGCCCCTAGGGCTGCCCAAAGCAGCGGTGATCACAGAGATGAAGGTGATGATGGTGGCCAACCTGGCCCGGATCTGCGGCCTGCGAGACAATGACATCGTGTACACGACACTGCCGCTCTACCACTCGGCCGGGCTGCTCATTGGGGTGGGAGGCTGCCTCGAGGTCGGTATGTGCCCCACACCCCATGGGGGCTGGCCAGCATGGGGGTGAGGACAGACAGACAAGGTTGTAGGGGATAGATGGACGGGGAAGTGTGTGGGGAGAGGCAAGAAGGAGAGAGAGATGGAAAGAAAGGGGAAAAGGAGCTGTGTCCACCATATGCAGATGAGTGAGAAATGGTGAATGTTTTATGGAGCTGCTTTGATGCTTTATGGAGAAGGACGGATGGACAGATTTGTGAAGGTGGACAGACATATGGAGATGGATGGATGGCTGCTTTATGTTGCTGTGTATGTTTTAGAGATGGATGGACGGGTTTGCTGGGGAAGGACGGGTGGATGTTTTAATGGAAATGGATCAGTGCTGTCTGGAGATGGAAGGATGATGGATGGGAAAACGTGCAAGAGAGGAGGGAAGAAATGTAGAGATCTACAGCAATAAATGGATTAGTGGAGGGATGGATAGGCAGATAGATGACCAAAAAAAATGTGAGAATGGAAAAATAAGAGAGGAATGCAGAAGATAACAGAAAAGTAAAGAGGAAACCTTAGATATTGGGTGAACAAGGGAGTGGGCAGACAGAAGAACAGACATGGAAATGGACAGATGAAGAAAAAGGCAAAAAAAAAAAAGAGGGAAAAGGGGAAAAGTCACCTCCCCGTGTTCCCACAGGAGCAACCTGCGTCCTGCGAGCCAAGTTCTCTGCCTCTCAATTCTGGGATGATTGCCGCCGCTACAACGTCACTGTCATCCAGTATGTGGGCGAGCTCATGCGCTACCTCTGCAACTCACCCAAGGTAAAGCCCCACCAGCCCCAAGGTCACCCGGGGGGAACGCAACACTGTGGGGCAGATGCTGAGATGTTCTCTTCCTTCGCAGCGCACCAATGACCGGGAGCACGGGGTGCGTTTGGCGATAGGCAACGGTTTGCGGGGAACGGTGTGGAAGGAGTTCCTCCAGCGCTTCGGCCCCATCTCCATCTGCGAATTTTATGGGGCCACTGAAGGCAACGCTGGCTTCATCAACTACACTGGCAAGATCGGGGCCATAGGCAGGGCCAATGTGTTCCTCAAAGTGAGCCAACAATGACAGGAACAAATGCTGACCACCTTGGGGATGCCAATGCTCACCCTCAAGTTGGGTTGACACAAGAGCGGGGTCTCCAGCGTGCCCTCCTGGTAGTGACCAACCTGGGGAAACTAACACTGTCCTACAAGTTGGGTTGATACAATGAATTGATACCATGAGTTTTCAGGGTGCCCTCTTCATAATGACCGATCTGACGAAACCAGTACCACCCATCAGTTTGGGTTGACACAAGAGCAGGATCTCCAAGATTCACTCTTCACATCCAAAAGGAGCCCCCTTCACCTGGTTGGCCAACATTGACTCAAGGGCACTGACTCCAAGTTTCTGGAGTGTCTGTGGGAATGTGGATATCTCTATAGCCCTAACACAGGCCACCCTAGCATCGTTTCTTGGTCCCTCTCCAACAGCCTGTTGAGCAAAAGCTACAAAAATAGTTTTTCCACTCTTTTCCCATTGTTCCAGCTCTCAGCACTCTCCCACAGATCTTTGATTTTGAAAGGTAGAGTGGATGAGCTTGGTGAAGCTGAATATATTTGATTAAATCTTATTTAAAAGACAATTATTTCAGATTTAAAAACAAAACTACGTAAGATTTGGGGACTGGGTGGTGGGGGTCTGTGAGTTTTAATGAGCAAATGACAGAGGACCTGGGCTGGCACTGGAAGCACAGACATTCTCGGTCATTTTTATCCTGCATTTCTCTTCCACCTACTGATTTCTCTCTGTCCCTCCTCTGCCCTCCAGGCTTTTGCTTCTTTTGACCTGATCAAGTACAACGTGGAGCAGGATGAACCCGTACGCAATGAAGATGGATTCTGCATCCGCGTCCGCCCTGGTAAGAAGAGCCTTGGTGATGGCCTTTACAGCAGGGGAGACAGCAAAGGGCTGAGATGCATCAAAGCCACCTCCTGGTCCTCACCACCACCTCTCAGTGGTTGGGAGCCACCAGAAAACCACCAAAGCGCAGCATTCCCTGTGAGGCACAGAGGTGACATTCTCCAGCACCAAGGCAGGTGCTGCCTGGCCCCAAATCCTCCTTTCCCTCCCTGAAGGTGAGACGGGGCTGCTGGTCGTCAAAATCACCCGCAACACCCCTTTCCACGGCTACGCGGGCGATTCTCAGAAGACAGAGAAGAAGATCTTGAGAGATGTCTTTGTGAGAGGTGACGCCTACTTCAACAGTGGTGACCTCCTCATGACGGACCACGAAAACTTCATCTATTTCCAGGACCGTGTAGGGGACACTTTCCGGTAATTCCTTCTGGCACGGTCATTCCCACATCCACGTGGGCAATGCCATCTCCCAGCCCAAATTCCTCCTCACAGCTTCATCCCTTTGCTTCCATAGATGGAAAGGTGAGAACGTGGCCACCACGGAGGTGGAGGCCACTCTGGCCACGGTGGACTTCATCCAGGAAGTTAATGTCTACGGGGTGCCTGTGCCAGGTGAGTACCAGGCAGTGCAGGGAGCAAAACAGGCACCCAGTGATGCTTCAGGCACATGATGTGGGTCTGAGAAGCCACCAGGAAGGCTAAAGGAGGATTTGTTGACCCAAAACAGGAGCCCACTGTTGTTTGGGGTTCACAATTACTGCCACGGTGGTCCACCGAGAAGTGTAAAACAGGGCTCTCTTGCCCAAAAGAATCACACAGCATTGCAACATATTCACATAATGGTTCAACTGACCACCAAGAAGGTGAAAACAGGATTTACTCGCCCAAAAAAAGTGCCTGAGAACCTTCTGTGAAGGTCTGAGTGCCCACCAAGAACGTTATAGAGGTGACCTGGCTGCCCAAGACAAGCAGTCAGCGTTGTTTTGGACATGCAGTGTCCCCATAATTGTCCAAACAGCCACCGCAGAGAAAACAGAGGATGTGATAGCTAAAATTCAACATCTGACGTATTCTGGGCAACTGATGCGTCCCAATAATGGCCACAAGTGGCCAATAGGTTCAAAGGCACTCAGTTGCCATATGTAAATATTTGTTATTTTGGACACACACAGTATGTCTCCTTTATACGCTCAGAAAGGGGGCCAAAGTGGGACAAAGTGACCCAAAACAGGCACCGAGCATCACTTTGGGCCACTTGTCATCATGAAGACTCAAGTTGCCCCAGTTTGCCCTAAACCACCCCCGGTGCTGTTGGCAGGGTGCGAGGGGAAGTGCGGCATGGCGGCTGTGCGCCTGAAACCCGGGCAGAGCTTTGATGGCGAGAGCCTCTACGCCTTCACCAGGGACACGCTGCCCGTCTACGCCGCACCCCGCTTCGTGCGGGTCCAGGTGAGTCTCAGCACGCCACAGGAGTGGATTTGGGCCTCTCTTTCCAGCAGTGGTCTTGGGGCTTCCTGTGGTGGTGCTGATGACAGCTTCAGGACCACCCTGGTGTGGGGACATCTTTGAGACCACCACAGTCCCCCCTTTTTCCAATGACATCCGAGTCCCCCCAAGACAGCGCCGGTCACCGTATGCCAGTGACACTTCCTGGGTCCACTAGTTCTGATGATGGTGTCTGTCATCCCACACTGATGGTGTCACCACTTCCAGTGTTGTCACCTGGGTCCTCCTGCACACTGGGGTCCTGTGCCGAGGGTGTCACCGCTTCCGTATTGTCACTCTGTGCTGATAACAGAGTTGGGGTCCCATGCTTTTTCCAATGCTCCCATGTTTTCGATGGCAGTGGACACCACCCCGTGCAGGTAACGGCATCAATCCTCAATTTCTGACACCATAAATCCCCACAGGATGCCCTGGAGATCACCGGGACCTTCAAGCAATGCAAGGGCAACCTCGTCAAAGAAGGCTTTGACCCCAGCATCATCACGGACCCGCTCTTCTTCCGTGATGAGAAGAAGAAATCCTACGTGCCCATGAACGCCGACATCTACGCCAACATCCTGGACGGGAGCCTCAACCTGTAGGAGGAGGAGCCCTGCCATGGGTGATCACTTCACAGACAAATTTGTGGGGGAATCATTTCTGACAGCGCCAGAGCACGATGAGGGCGACAGGCTGGTTTCGGCACTCATCTCCATATAGAAATTAAAGGCTTAATTCCAGTTATTTGGGTCGAGCTGGATACCTGGATGATGAGAAGTGTTTTCTGGGCACCAACCTGTGGTTTTCTCCTTCTGGAGGGGGGTAGATGGTGCTCCCCACTGCCAGGAAGGCACTCAGTGCCAGCCCCACAAATATACCACGCCCCCAACACACTTTGCTCTTCCAGCAAATACAGCACAAAACTGATTTATTTCCCTCGACCCAATTTTCTGCTAGATCAAGCACCTCAATCAGCACCGAGCTCCCCGCAGACATAGATTGACACACTCATCAATTAGCTCACCAATTCGGCCGACTTCTCCCTAAAACAGTTTCCTGGCGAGCAAATCCAACGGGGGAACGCCGTCCTCAATCCTTGTCTCCAAATGCGAGCCGTCCCCTTGATTTTTTTCATTAAAAAAAAAAAAAAAAAAAAGGCAAAAGTGTTTCCTCTATTTACACCCTCACTGTCCACCGCCAAGCAGCTGCGGCTCCTTGGGGGCCCTTCGGCACTCGGGGGGGGCCCGGCGTTCCCGTTGGAGCTCTCCCACCCGCAGCCTCAGCCTCTGCTCACGACGTTTGCAGGCTTGGAGCTGCCGCTGGGCTTTATCCAAGGCGTCCAGGGCAGCTTCGGCACGGCGCTTCCAGAGCAGGGCACTGCCCACCTGGTAGCTGTGCTCGCTCTGGATGTAGGCGCCGGCCGGCGGCGGCAACCGCAGCATGTAGAGGGAAGGAGAAACGGGGCGGGGGGGTCCAGGGGGGTCCTCTTCAGGGAGGGTGATGGTTTCTTCGTCCTCTGTGGCCACCAAAAGGGTATCCGGGAGGGGACCGCGGGCGCCCGAGGGACCAGGAAGTGCTGGGACACCAGCAGGGTCTTCGCCTTCACGGGGGAAGCAGGAGACATCGGTGGAGAAGGGGGGGTCCGGGGGGGCCGTGGGGGGGTCCCGTCTGTAGGGAGAGAAGTAGGGGTTAAATGAGGTGGGGATATAATGTGGTGAGGAGACAGGCGATGGGAAAGGGTTAAACAGAATGGGGGGGAATGTGATGTTGGGATTAAATGGGGTGGGGGGGACACGATGATAGGGTGGAGGTGCACGATGGCAAGGGGTTGAATGGAGTGGGGTGGGGGGACGTGATGGCAGGGGGTTAAATGGAGTTGGGGGGCATAATAATGGGGTGGGGGAACACGAAGTGGCAGAGGGTTAAATGAGATGGGGGCACAGGAAGGCAGGGGTTAAATAGGGTGGAGGCGGGGGGGAAACAGAAGAGCAGCGCCCTGTACTTCCCACCCCATCCCAGAGACCCCCACAGTACTCACCTCCACTTCCTGGTGACCCCCCGGGGGGGCTTTGGGCTGTCAGTGTCGGGCAGGGGGGGTCTGGGCTTAGTGGTCCGGGGGGGTCTGGGGGAGGTGGACTCAAAGACGGTGGGGACAGCACCTTCCTTCAGGCGGTGATAGCCGCTGTGTGGGGGGAGAAGAACACAAACAGAGGAGTCGGTGCATGCAGGGAGAGGGGTGTCAGGGTTTTACAGGTGTCTCCAAAACTACAAAAACCCCAAATCTGAGGGCTTCCTGGGGTACTCTGCAGCCCTAGGAGGGCCCAAAAGACAAGTGAAGGGGGGGGGGTCCTAAAGCCCAGCTGGGCTCCCAAAAGCCTCAAAAAAATTAATGGGGTGCCCCAAAGCCTTGGGGAGGGATCTCCCAGGGTGACCCATGAACAACAAAGGTTCTTGGGCAGGGTTCTTTAGGGGGTCTAAAACCATGGCAGGGTCCCTAAAAGGCACTGAGGGGGGCCTAGGAGGACCCCCACATCCCTGGAGGCAGGATTTCAAACTGGAAAATTGAGGCATGGGGGTGTGGGGGGGGTCAGAGCAAACCATTTCCACTGAGAGGAGGGCAGGATCTCAAACTGGGAAACTCAAACACGGAACAAACCATTTCCTCATGGCAGAGGGAGCACCATCACCCCCCCCCCCAGGTCAGGAGGAACCCACTCGAACCCAAAGCAGAGGGGTGGGTGTCCCTCATTAGACACCCCTTCGTTTGGCGCCTCATTAGACACCTGAAGCCGACGATCTCGAAGCAGCTCTTCTCAAAGTGCTGCGAGCAGAAGTAGATGTACTTGGAGGCCGGGTCCCAGCGGCCCTCCCCGCTCGCGTCCCGCCGCCGGCTGTTCTCCAACCACAGCGCCCGACGGGGGTTGTCCTTTTTGGGCAGCCTGGGGTGGTGGGGTGGGGGGAGAAAAAGGGGGGCACATCACACATCAGCTGTGCTCCAAAATCCCCTCCCAACCCTGTTTGCTGGAAGGTTGGAGGAATGGACCCCCCCCGTTATGTGTGAATGGAACAGCCCAGGAAGGAGATGGGAAAGGAGGTGGGGATGAACCATTTGTAAATAGAGGGAGGGGAAATGAGGGCACTCCTACGGTTAAGGGGGGAGGCACACCGGGGGGGGGGCAAACCATTAATAAAAGAAGGGAATACATCTGGGTCAAACCCTTGGTAAAAGACAGGGATGCAGCCGGGTCAAGTCATCGATAAAGAAATCGGAACACACAGCTGGGTCAAACCATTTCAAAAAGTGGGAGGGGAGGGCAAGTTAAATTAACCGCAAAAGGGCAAAACAATAACAATAAAAAAGCCCACTGAAATAACACCACCGCACAAGGGGTTCTGGGGGGTGATGAGGGGGTCCCCGTGATGTCCCCCCCTAACCCCCCGAGGCAGCACAGGGCACCCACCTGTGGAAGGAGATCCCTCGGCTGCGGGTCTCCCGTGTGTCGCGGGTGCAGCAGCCGGCGGCGGAGCAGTGCCGGGGCATCTGGGGGACATGGGGACCCCCCCAACGATGGCACGTGGTCCTTGCTCCCCTCCCCTTCACACCCCAGCTCCCCCCAAATCCCTACGCCTTCTCCAAAATCCACGCTCACCCCATTATCTCTCCCCGTTCCCACACCCACTGTCCCCCCCCCTCAAAGCTCGCACAGCCCCAAAGGTGCCCCTCCCCCACAAACAACCCCATATCCCGCTGCCCCCCTCTCCAGGGTCACCCCACAACACCAACGCCTCCCCAAGGAACTGACTCAGAGACCCAAGTGCTGCCCCCAGACCCACAGGTGCCCCCCAGACTCAGTGGTGCCCACCAGAGCTACATTAGCTCCCCTCCCCCCAAGGGATGCCCCAGACCCACAGGTGCCACTCTAGAGCCCCCTGAGCCCCCACAGAGACCCCTCAGAGCCCCCTGCAGACTCTCATGTGCCCCACCGGACACCCCCAGAGCCCTTTGAGCCTCCTAAGAGTTCTTCTCCAGAGCCCCAAATCTCTCTCCCTCGACCCCCTCCACCCCCTAGACCCACAGGTGTCCCACAGAGCCCACCCAGAGTCCCTTGATCACCCTCCCCTAGACACACATATGCCCCCCAAGCCCCCCCAAGATCCAATGCTGTCCCCTCGAGTTACATCAGATCCCCCCTAGAGTTGCCCCAGAGCAATGCATACCCCCCATACACACCTACAGCTCCCCTCCCAGAACCCTCCGAAAAACACAGGCGCCACACACAGCCCCCTTAAAAAAATCCCATTGCCCCCCACACACCACAGAGCCTTGCCAAACCTACAGGCGTCCCCCAGGACACACCCCCCCCCACACACACACACAGTCCCCTGAGCCCCTCCCAGACACACAGACGCCCCGCAATCCATCCCCAGAGCTACACCAGACCCCCCCTGGAGATGTCCGAAACCCGCTATGACCCCATAGAGACCCCTCAGAGCCATCAATATCCCCCCAGACCCACAGCTGGCCCCTTGGGCCCCACACAGAACCCTCAGAGCCCCACAGAATGCACAGGTGACCCCCCCAGATCCCTCCCATCCCCCGCCCCATAGACCCACAGGTGCTCTCCGCCGCCCCCCAAAACTCCTGAGCCCTCTTGGAGACCTCCCCCCCCACCCCCCAGGAAGACCCGGGGGGAGCGCGTTGCTAAGGGCCGCGGTTGCTAAGGGGGGCGGCCAGAAGGGGCCAACGGGGAAGACCCCACCCGAGACCGGGGGGAGGGTGTGACCCCGCCCCTGGGGGTCGGGGTTGGGACGTGGGGGTGTGTCGGGGGGCGGGGCCGTGCCCAGGTTCCCCGGTGCGGGCCGCGGCCTCACCTCGGCGCTCCCATCCCGGCGCCGCCGCCACCGCCTCCAACTCCAGTTCTCGCGAGAACGCCCGCGCCTCGCGAGAGCGCCCTTCCCAAATCGCGCGAGAACGCCCGCGCCTCGCGAGAGCGCCTCCCTCTGCCCCCCGCCCGCCCACAAGTCTCGCGAGAACGCCTACCCCTCGCGAGGATTCCGCCGTGCCCCGCCTCTCCCTCCTCATTGACTGCGCTGCCAACCCCCCTCATTTGCATGCCGCGCTGCCATTGGCCAACCGAATCCCCGCCCACCTCCTTATACGGCACCCCCCCCCATTGATGTGGACCCCACTATAAGGGGAGGGGGGGGGTCCCAGCCCCCAAACTGCGCCCTCCCACCCCCCAAAAAAACAGGATTTGGAGCGTTTCAAGGCAAATCTAATTTATGGTGCTTAAAATGCTGCTGGGGGTGGGGGGGG
>NW_018364419.1:279566-283038 GCF_002078875.1 Numida meleagris | reverse complement strand
TGAAGCTGACCCCAGGGGGGTCCCTTTTAGGGCTGCTCCCCAGGGATGGTGTCGTGCCCCCCGCCGATGTCACTGTCCCCGCTCTCCTCACTGTCCTCGTCCTCCCCCCGCAGCATGCGGCGCACGGTGCGGGACAGCGTCAGTGGGTCACACCTTGAGGGGGGGAAAGGGGAGGTCAGGGGGGCCCAGAGAGCTCCCCGCTGCCTCATAGTCTGGCCCTACACAGCCCCCACAGAGCCCACCCCACAGTCCCCCTCACCCTACACAGCCCCCCACAGCCCCCCACAACAGCTCCATAGTCCCCGGCCCCATACAACCTGTCCTGGACCCATATGGGGCTAGAGGGTGTTATATGAGACCCATAGGGTGCTACAGGGGTTGTGGGGGGCTATAGGATACTATACAGGCTATAAGGTGCTATACGGGCTGTGGTGGGCCTATATGATGCTATAGGGACTATAGGGCGTTATAGGAGCTGTGGAGGGCAATAGGGTGCCATAGGGTCCCATAGGCCCCACCTGAGGCGGACCCGCAGGGCGGCCACGTGGCACGCGGTGGCAGCGGTGCCGTCCCCGATGTCCTCCAGCGCCTGGCGCAGGCGGTGTCCCTGGGCATGGGCACGCGCTGTCCCCGCTGCCACCACCGCCACCTGCTCCCGGAGGGCACGCTCCGCTGCCTCGGTGGCTTCCGCCTGTGGGGACGTGGGGACATGGGGTATGGGGACATGGGTTGAAGGACAGAGGGACATGGGGTGGGGTCATGGGGACATGTGGGGAGATGGGGACTTGAGGAGACATGGGGACATGTAGGGGCATCAGGTGTGGGACATGGGGTGTGGGACATGGGGACATGTGGGGACACGGGGACATGTGGGGACATAGGGTCCCATAGGCCCCATGTCCCCGATGTGGGGACATGGGGTGTGGGGGGGACACATGGGGACATGGGGCATGTGAAAACCCATGGGGAGACAAGAGGACACAGAGCATGGGAGAACATGGAGACACCCGTGGTGTCGCCCTCATGACGTCACACACCCATGTGTGATGTCACCCCCATGACGTCATGTCCCCCCACACGCGATGTGACCCCACACGACGTCACCCACCTGCAGGCGGTAGCGCTCCCCCCGCAGCCGCTGCTCCTCCACCTCCGCCAGCAGCACCCGCAGCCGCCGTCCTGCTGCCCGCGATGCCCGCGCCAGTGCCGCCCGTGCCCTGCGCCCGTGGGCCCCAACACGTCACCCCATAGCACCCATGGGTGCCCCATGGCGCCCACTGGCACCCATGGGGAGGATATGGGGGTGGCCCTGGGGACACTACGAGCACTGTGGGATATTCTGGGACCACCCTTGGCCACCCTGGGGCCACCCAAGCCCGTGCTGGACCACCTTGGGACCACCATGGGATCATTGCTGACCAGACTGGGCCACCTCGGACCACCCTGGGACCATCTTGGATCACCCTAGGATCATCTCAGACCACGCTGGGGCCACCCAAGCCTATGCTAGACCACCTTGGGACCAACCTGACACCATCCAATATCGCCTTGGGTCCCACTGGACATTCTGGGACCACCCTTGGCCACCTTGGGACATCCTGGAACCACCTTGGACAACACTGGGGCCATCTAAGCCCACACTGGGGGACTTTGGACCACCCTGGGACCACTCAAGCCCATGCTGGACCACCCTTGGCGATCCTGGGACCACCCAAGCCTACCTTGAGTCACCATGGGACAACTTGGGTTGACCCTTGGGCCACCTTGGGGCCACCCTGAGGCCACCCAATAGTTCCCTGGGACACCACGGGACATTCTGGGACCACCCTTGGCCACACTGGGACCATCTTGGATCACCCAGGACCAATTTGGACTACACAAGCCCATGATGGACCACCTTGGGACCACCCTGGGGCCACCCAGGACCTCCTTGGGACCACCAAGAGACGACCTTGGAGCACCGTAGGGCCACCCAAGCCCACCTAAGACCACCCAGGAGCACCCCAAGGACCCCATGTCTCACCCCGCCTCGCGCTGCAGCAGCTCCTGCAGGTGGAAGCAGCGGGCACGCAGGGTGGCCTCAGCCGGGTGCGGGGGCACCCCAGGGTGCTGCAGCCGCCCCTGCAGCCCCCGCTGCTCCCGCTCCAGCTGTGCCCGTGCCTCCGCCGCTGCCCGGGCTCGTGCCTGTGCGCCCATCAGCGCCCGCTGCAGCTCCTGCGCCTGCATGGGGGGCGGGGGTCAGTGCTGGGGGCACCCATCGGTCCCAACATGCACCTTGCACCACCTCTATGTCCCCTATAGAGTCCCCCATAGGGACCTGCACTTTCCCCACCCACCCATAGGAGCTGACATAGGTACCCCTCTAGGTGCCCCCCATAGGTAACCCCATAGGTCCCTCCATACATTCCCCATAGGTACCCCCACAGGTGCTCCCATAAGTACCCCTATAGGTACCTCCATAAGTACTCCCATAGGTACCCATAGATGTACCCCCATACTTCCCCCTATACCCTATTTGTCCCCCATAGTTACCCCTATAGGTACGCCCATACATCCCCCATACATACCTCTGTAGATACCCGCCCAGCTGCCCCTATAGATGCTCCCATTGGTACCCCCATGGGTATCCCCGTAGATACCCCCATATACGCCCTATAAGTACCCCTATAGGTGCCCCCCATAAGTACTCCCATAGGTACCCATACAGGTGCCTCCCATACTTACCCCCACATGTACCCCCATACATCCCCCATAGGTATCCCTCTATGTACCCCTGTAGATACCCCCATAGTTACTCCCATAGGTACGCCTTTACATCCCCCATACATACCCCCCTAGATACCCCCATACGTTCCCCATGGGTGCCCCCATAGGTGCCCTATAGGCACCCACCTCCTCGTGCCGCTGGTGCAGGCGCTGCCGCAGCTCCCGGTTGTGCTCCCTCAGTTCTGCCAGCGCCGCCTGCAGCCCCACAGGATCGCGGCCCTCCCTGCACCCATAGGGGCTATAGGGGCAGTGGTAGGCATGGGGCAAGGGGGGGGTATATAGGGGATGTGCCGTGGGGCATGTGGAGGGTGCACTGCGGGGGAGGTGGAGTGGGGCTGCACGGGGTGCATTATGGGGGGATATTGGGGGTATGGCACAGGGAACATAGGGGGCAGACGATGGGGCCTATAGGAGACATGCTGTGGGGAATATAGGGGGCACATGATGGGGGCTATAGGGGACAGGGCATGGGGCTGTAAGGAGCACGCTGTGGGGGTGATAGGGGACGTGCCACGGGGAATATAGGGGAGAAACTATGGGGGCTATAGGGGATGCGCCATAAGGAGTATAGAAGATATTGAATGGAGTCTATAGGGTTTGTAGCACAGGGGCTTACGGGACGCACAGTGGGGGCTATAGGGGATGTATAGGGGATATAAGGGACGCACTATAGGGGCCATAAGGAACACACAGTGGGGGCACCCTG
>NW_018364419.1:269248-279149 GCF_002078875.1 Numida meleagris | reverse complement strand
GCCGTAGCCCCGCCCCCTCCCCGTGGCCCCGCCCACCTGCCGCAGTCGCTCCAGCTCCGCCTCCTTGTCCCGGCACTGTGACTCCGCCTCCTGCGCCCGGAGCTCCGCCCTTTCCCGCGCCGCGCGTGCTGCCTCTAGCTCCGCCCACAACACGCGCCCCGCCTCCTGGGAAGGCGGGGGCTGCGTGAGGCCACGCCCCCTCCGCAAAAGCCCCACCCCACTGCCAGGCCCCGCCCCAGGCCTGGCCACACCCCCAGCGCTGACCCCGCCCACCTGCTGCTGCCTCAGCCGCTCCCATGCTCGATCCCGGGCCCGGAAGGCTCCGCCCACTCGGGCTTTGGCTCCGCCCACCGCGATCTCGAGGGCTCTCAAGGCCCCGCCCTCTGCCAAGCTCCGCCCCCTCTCGTGCGCCAGGCTCCGCCCCAGCGCTGCCACCTGCAGGGGGCGGGCACACGGTGTGAGTGACAGCCCGGGGGGGGGGGGCACCCCTCCTTCCAGGCCCCGCCCACCTGGTTGCTGAGGTCACGAAGCTCCGCCTCCAGGTCCCGCCGGTGCTTGGCCTGGAGGGGGAAGGGACAAGGGGTCACCTGGGGGGGTTCTGGGGGCGTCTTTCCTGCCCCAACCCACCCCACCCCCAAACCCTGGGTACTTTCCCACGCTGGAAGTAGAGGAGCGTTGGCTCAGGGTCAGCAGTGGCCCTGTCCCCGCCCCGTGTCCCAATTCCAGCCCTGGGGCTGGCTGGGGGCCAATGGGGCCAGGGGAGGGGGGGGACGGGGGTGTCTGGGGCCCTGATAAGGGAAAAGGGGGAAGGAGGGTCCCTATGGGTGCTGCGGGTCCCCAGATCCCTGTTTCTCTCCCCTGTGGTGAATTGTGGAGGGGTCTCTGAAATCTCTGCACCCCGCACCCAGGACATCAGGGTTCCCATCCCAAACCTGGGTGATCCCCCCAGCATCAGTCACCCTCTCTCGGACCTTGCATTCTCCCCAGAATCTGGGTCCCATAGCTGAGGGGGTACCTAAATTCCTTGATTCACCCTCCCAGACAACTGTCCCCCTCCTGGACCCTTAGTTCTGCTGGGTGGGGGCTCCCCATATCCCTACATCCCCCCACAATGGACATCTGGGTTCTCTGGGTGGGAGCTCCCCCAAATCCTTACGTTCACCTCTCTCTCCAGTCACGGAGGCCCACCCACATTTGGATCTCTCTCAGACCCCAGCCCCCTCCCTCAATGTCTGGGCCACCTGGGAAGGGGTGAGGGGGTTCCCCAAATCCCTTCACTGCCCCCTGCCCCAGTCCCCACTCACCTGTGCCAGCTTGAGGGGTCCCTCATCCATCACGACCCAAACTGGTGGGGGTTCAACGACACAGAAGCTGGGGAGACACTACAATAATAGCACAACCCCCCCCCACCCCATAGGAGTCCTTAGGGTTGAGGAGGGGGTTGACAGATACCACCCCGGTATCTCCTCACTTTGTTACGTCCCTGCGGTGCCAAGTGTGGCACTGCCGGTGCCACCCACGCCGCGGGCATAGGAGGACACAAGGAACCTCCCACCTCCCCTTGGGCTCCCCCCCCCCCAGGCTCTACCCAGTGCCCGCCCACCCCCCAGGGGACACAGGTGGACAGGGACATCAGTTCTGCCCCGTGTGGCATCAGGTCCAGCCCTCGCCCCAGGGGCATGGGCACCTCCCTGAGCACCCAAAGCATCTTTCTGGGGCATCCAAGCATAGAAGTGGGCACCCAAGCGTAGAACAGGGACAAAAGGATCTCCAAGGGCACCTGAGAACCTCCCTGGAGCACCCAAGAATCTCTTTGTGGAACTGAGCATTTCCCTGGGTACATATCCATCTCCTTGGACCACCAAGCATGTTTTTGGGGTACCCAAGTACCTCTTGGAGCACCCAAGCATCACCCAAGGGCTCCTCAAACACCTCCTCGGAGCACCCAAGCATCTCCATGGAGCAACAAGGCATCTCCATGGGTTGCTCAAGCATCTTCATGGAGCACCCAAGCATCTCCGTGGTGCACCCAAGCATTCAGACATTGGTGCACCTGGTCATTTGTTTAGTGCGGGTCAAATGGGGGTGACACAGCTCAACACAGGTCAGCACAGATCAACATGGGTCAACGGGGACCAACATGGGTTGACGTGGGTCGGCACAGATTGACATCAGTCAACACAGGCCCGTGCAGGTCCAAATGGAGCAGCAGAGTGACACGGGTCAACATAGATCAATATAGGTCAATGAGGAGCAACATAGGTGAAAGCAGGACAACAGGGATCAACTGCAGGAGACAACATGGACCAACGTGGGTTGACACAGGTCAACATGGACCTACATGGGTTAACACAGATTAATATGGGTTAACAAAGAGCAACATTGGTGAAAGCCGATCAACAGGGATCAACTGCAACACAGGAGCCAACACAGATCAAACACAGATCAACGTGCCTCAGGATGATGGGTCAACAAACACGGGTCAAAATAGATCAGCACTGCACCAACATGAGTCAGCATGGATCAACACAGGTCTACACAGAGGGTCCAGGACCCGTGGGGATCCCTATGGGGATCTCCCAACCATCTGTGCCCTAAGGAGGTCCATAGGGGATCCAGGCCCTATAGGGGGATACTGGTAGGGGGAAGGCCCCAACGCAGGTTCATAGGAGGACCAGGTTCTCCCCGTAGGGCTCCATAGGGGAACTCAAACCTGTGTGGCTCTTCATCGGAATGTATATGGCAGCCAGTATCTACAGAGACCAGTGAGGGATCCAGGCCATATAGGGGACCCAGATGCTCACCATCCAAGCTCTAATGGGAATCTACAGGGGGCTCTGCAGGGTCCTCACAGGGGTCTATAGGGACCTACGGGGGTCCTCATGGGTCTCCACAGGGGACTGGGGCACCACAGGGTCCTTATGGGGGTCTGTAAGGTCTTTGGAGTCCCTGCGAAGGCGCCTATGGGGCTCTGTGGGTTCTCTCTGGGACTCCCCCCGGCCCGTCTCTATGGTGCGGAGGCGGCGGCGGGAGGACCGCGCCCGCTCCCCCGTCTCTATGCTCGTCTCTCACTTCCGCACAGCCCCCCCCTTCGGCCGGAAGTGGCGCAGGCGCGGCGGCCGGAAGCGGCGGCGGCGGCGCTTCGGGGCGTGGGGGGTGGCAGCGGCTGCCGCGGGCGCGAGGTGAGTGAGGCCCCGCCCTCTGCGGGCGTCCCCGGCCCCTGGGGTGTCCCCGGCTCCAATGACGTCACCAACGCCCGCTGACGTCACGCGAGGCGCCCGCAGGGCCCGGTGACATCCCCTGAGGCGATGTGGGATCCCCGTGCCCCACTGGGGTCCTTCCACGGTGTCCCCACACCCTGGCGTCGGCCCCACACGGTGTCCCCGACCCCTCGTGCCTCCCCCGTAAGGCGTCCCCGTGCCCCCCAGCCCTGCTGACACCTCACACAAGGCGTCCTCAGCCCCTCTCGCTCTTCCCCCAGGTACCTCCAGGCCTCAGCGACGGCCCCAGCGGCCTCCCCGGCCCGCGCTGTCCCCGCTGCCATGGCGGAGGCCGTGCACTACATCCACCTGCAGAACTTCAGCCGCTCGCTGCTGGAGACCCTCAACGGGCAGCGCCTGGGCGGCCACTTCTGCGACGTGACCGTGCGCATCCGCGAGGCCACGCTGCGCGCCCACCGCTGCGTCCTGGCTGCCGGCAGCCCCTTCTTCCACGACAAGCTGCTCTTGGGTCACTCGGCCATCGAGGTGCCACCCGTCGTCCCCAGCGGGGCCGTGCGGCAGCTGGTGGAGTTCATGTACAGCGGGTGCCTGGTGGTGGCCCAGTCCGAAGCTCTGCAGATCCTCACCGCCGCCTCCATCCTACAAATCAAGACGGTCATCGACGAGTGCACCCAGATCATCTCGCAGAGCCGCAGCCCCAAGGTGCTGCCGCCCGCCCGCCCGCCGCCCGTGCCGCCGGCGCCCGCTGACGCTCACCACAAGCTCCGTGAGCTCCTGATGCCACCGCCGGAGCACGGTGACTACTTCGGGCCGCCCAGCTGTCACAGCCGCAAGCAGAGGCAGCCGCTGCGGCTCCAGCTGCCGGTCAAGGAGGAGGAGGAGGAGGTGGGGGCAGCCAATGAGGAAGGCTCGGCACCCCCGGTGCCGTTCCCTGCTGAAGAGCCGCCGTTTTTTGGTGCCCCCGACGTCTTCTCCGACGCCTTCCTGCCGCCTTGGCCGGGTGACGACGGGGGCAAGGTGGGACCTGAGTGCAGCCTGGAGGCATCGGGGAGGGGTCCGGCTTTTGGGACGGAGATGGCGCTGGGGGGGAGCAGCCTGGGGTTCGCCCCCCAGGTGCCGCCCCTCTACGAGGAGGGGTTTGCGGAGGGGGGGACGAGTGGTGGCGTCCCCCTGGTCCCCAAGGTGCCGCGGGCCGGCCCCTCGCGTCGCCCTGAGCCGTCCTACCAGTGTGGCCACTGCCAGAAGACCTTCAGCTCCCGCAAGAACTACACCAAGCACATGTTCATCCACTCCGGTAAGGAGCGCGGTGGAGACGCAGGGTCCACGTGGCTCCTCAGGGGGGTGTAGGGAGAGAAGGTCCTGGGTAGGTCCTTCTGATGGGGGACAGTGGGGGCAGGGGGACACGTGGAGATGAAGACATGGATGGGTGAGGATGCTGGCGGGACAAAGACTCGGGGCAGTGGGGTTGCTATGATGAGGGAACGGGGATGGTGACAATGGGATGGTGACACTGGAGGAGGGGACACGGAGGCAGCAGGGACATTCAGAGTGAGGAGGTTTGGGACACGTGCCCATGTCCCTCTGTGTTGACCCGTGTCACTCCGTGCTGATGAGCTGACGAGATCTGCATCAGCCTGTGTTTGCCCATGTCACTACTGATCCGTTGATCCCTGTTGGCCCACGTTGATCCATATTCGTCTGTGTTGGCGCGTTGACGTGTGTCACTCTGTGTTGACCCATGTTGCTCCACACTGATCCATGTGGGGAGATCTGTGTTGACCCACATTACTCAGTTGCTCTTGACCCATGTCGACCTGTGCTAAGCCATGCTGAAACATGTTGGCCCATGCTGAGCTGTGTTACTGCAACCCACTGATCTATGTTGACCCTCGTGTCTCTGGGTTGTCCCATATTGCTCCAGGCTTGATTTTTTGACCACGTTGACCCTTGTTGACTCATGTCACTCTATGTTGACCCATGCTGGTCTACGTTGACATGTGCGGATTTGTTTTGTGTTGACCTACAAAGACCTGTGTTGATGCACGTTGATGTGTGTTGACCTATGCTGATCTGTGAGACCTGCCACTTCTGCAGACCCATATTGACAGCATTGCTCTCTTTTGACCAGTGTTGGCCCACATAAGACTCACGTTGACCTGTGTTGGCCCACAATGACCTGCTGTCAACCTACGCAGCTCCATGTTGACCCGTGCTGCTCCGTGTTGGCCTGGAACTGATCCGTGGTGCTTCACATTGACCCACAACTGGTCCATGGTGCTCCACATTGACCTGTCTGTCTCTCTGCAGGCGAGAAGCCCCACCAGTGTTCCATCTGCTGGCGCTCCTTCTCACTCCGTGACTACCTGCTGAAGCACATGGTGACCCACACGGGCGTCCGCGCCTTCCAGTGCAGCGTCTGCTGCAAACGCTTCACCCAGAAGAGCTCCCTCAACGTCCACATGCGCACCCACCGCGCCGAGCGCTTCCAGTGCCGCTTCTGCACCAAGGGCTTCTCCCACCGCACCCTCCTCGAGCGGCACGCAGCTGCAACCCACCCCGTGCCACCGCCAGGGCCGCCACCGGGGCCACCTCCACCAGACACCAAGGGCGTGGGTGTCAGTCACTCTCACGTGGCATAAGGGTGCCCCCCCAGGGTTGCTGTCACCCCCAAACTGGCTCTTTGAGCACCATGGGGTGAAACCTGGAGGACTTTGACTCCTGTCATGGATTGGATGCCCTGGATGGACAGATGGAGAGAGATGAGGTCCATCCCACCTGTCCCCTCCCACCCAGGATGTGTTTCTCAATAATGGGGTTTCCTTCCCTCTGAACTATGGCCGTGGGGGTGGTTAAATGTGCTCTGGGGCGCTGGCGGGTGGTGAAAATCAACACGCAGGTTTTAAGGACTCATTTAGTGCCATTAATGCAACTTTTTTCCTTAAAAATCCCCTCCTACCCCACTGCTTGCCCGTGAGGCTCTCACCCAGCAGATGATGGGTGTCAGTGGAGCTGGATCACGGGCACACGGCCACCACAAGAGGGCTGCAGTAGCCATGGGCCACATCACAGGTCCTCCCCAAGGCTCTGTGTCCATGCTTAGCCTCAGTGCCACCTCCAGTGGCCCACGTGGCTTCTGCAAGAGCCAATGGGGGCACCAGCGGAGCCAACTCATGTTTCCATTGGCCCTTCTCAAGTCTTTGTGTTGAGGATGCCCACCAAAAGGGCCTGTCCACATCCCATGGCCACCACAGAAGGGCTGCGTAGCCACTGACCACATCACGGGAGACTTTGTGGCCAGTCCTGTCCACAGCCTTGTGGCTTTTTGCCCACATGGGTTCCCCACAACAACAGGTGTTGATGGAATCACACCATGTCCACAAGGCCACCACAGAAAAGCCACAGGAGCCGCTGGCCACATCACAGGTCCTCCCTAAGTCTTTGTGTTGATGCAGTGCCCAGCAGGTCCTGACCACATCCCTGTAGCCACCACGGAGGAGCTCTAAGACCCCGTGGCCACATCACAGATCTTCCTGAAATCTTTGTGTTGATGACAAACGCCCACAGGGCCAAACCCTGCCCGCAGGGGCCACCAGAGAAGGGCTGCAGCAACCGTAGGTCACATCATGGATCTTCCACCAATCTCTCTGTTGATGATGGGCACCAAGAGGGCAAACCACGTGCCACAGAAAAATCGTTGCCTCCTCCCATCAGCCTGGCGAGCCCCTCAGAGCCCCTGCCGCACGGCCAGGGCCGGGCTGGGTCCCTGCTCAGCAGCGTGGAGGCGGCGGTGACGGACAAGGTGGGAACTGCGGCTGAAGGTTTTGGGGCAGTCGGGGCAGAGGTAGGGCTTCTCACCAGTGTGGGTGCGCTGGTGCTCCACCAGGCGGGAGCTCTCGCTGAAGCGTTTGTCGCACTGGGTGCACTGGAAGGGCTTCTGGCCGCTGTGGAGGCGGCGGTGCTGGCTGAGGTTGGAGCTCCAGCCGAAGCGTTTGCCGCAGGCGCTGCACTCGTAGGGTTTCTCACCAGTGTGGGTGCGCTGGTGCTGGAGCAGGTTGGAGTTCTGGGTGAAGCTCTTGGTGCAGGCACCGCACTTGTAGGGCTTCTCGCCCGTGTGGGTGCCCAGGTGCCGCATCAGGTGCGAGCTCTGCCCAAAAGCCTTGCCGCACTCCGTGCACTTGTAGGGCTTCCGAGCGCTTGGAGGGGATGTGGGGGGCAGCCCCCAGGGCCAGTCCAGCTCCGGGGATGGTGGTGGCAGTGGAGATGTCATCAGGCTGTCAGGGGTGTCCACCTCAGGGGTCTCCACGGTGCCTGTGGTGGGACAGAGATGGATGTCACCATGGGGATCCTTAATTACCCTCCTCGAACTCCCTAATTAGCCTTCTGATCAACCCAACAACCAGCCAAGCCATGCGGTGCCCTTTCAGAATGGTCTCTCATCTGGAGATGGCCACGAGGGGCACGGCCTAAATGGGATGTGTGGACTGGGGCTGGACCTGATTTGGGTTTGGAGCAGAAACTCTGCAAAGTTCCCACTCCCTGCTGCTGTGGTGGAAAGGACCCGAGGATGTGGTGCATCTACATCTTTGGAGGTCCTCAAGCTTTACTGGGAGGAGCTGTGAGGAACACGGACCATGCAGAACTGCGCTGGTTGATGATGGAACTGGGTTGCAGGTGGAACAGGGAGGTCCCTCTGTGCCATCAAGGACAGGCCTAGGGATGTGGTGGGTCTTTGTCCTTGGAGACACCCAGCTCTCATACAGACACAACCAGCAGGAACGTGACCCAGATGGACTGCGATGGTCGGTGTTGGACCCACATTGTATGGGGTTCGACCTGGGACCCCCTAAGACCCTCAAAACTCCCTCAAGTGGGACAGAGCCAAAGAGAGAGCCTGGCAGGTGGTGGGCCTCCACTCGAGGAGACCTCGCCAGGATGAGGCTGTGAGGAACCCACTCCAAATGCAGCTAGTTTGGGTTTGGGGTTGGACTGCAGAGCTGCCACACCTCCCCCCCTATGACAGACAGAGCTGGGATCAGTCACAGGAACAGAGCAGCTCTCCATCCCTACGTGTCCTCAGCCCTCTCCTGGCTGTAACCACCACAGACCTGGCACAGGATGCTCAGCCCTCCATGCCCCCACCGGTCCATGACGTCCCAGCACTCACCTTGGTGGTCACCGGGCTCTGTGTCCCCATCCCCATCCCACACTCTGAGTGGCTCATCCGGCTGCTCCATGGCCTACGGGAAGACGTGGTCTCAGCACAGGGGGACACCCTCTGCCGAGTGTGGGGGAGGAAGCGGGTACGGATGGGATTCTGGGGGGGGCACAGAGCTGGGGGGGCGGTGGGTCCGTGAGAGGACACCAAACGTGGCGAGAGGGACCGCACGGTGACACTGGGAGGGGGGTCGGGGCCATGGAGGAAGGACATCGGGGCTCCCTGTACCCGCAGGGTCCTAGGAACGTGGGGAACCACGCGGGTCCCGCATCCCTCCCCCCGCCGCTCCCCCCTCCTCCTCACCTCGACGGTCACGCAGCCTCCGCCGCCCTCGACCCGCACTCCCGGAAGCACTCGTGTCCCACCAAGGGCCGCTCCGCGCCGCTCGGCGGACCGAGACTCGATGGTGTTAACTCTTTCCGCGCTGCCGCCGCACAGCAGTCCCCGCTGTTGTCTCCCCTTACCCCCACGTGGCTCCCACCGGGGCAGAGCTCTGCAGGAGACACCCGTCCCTTATATATTCTTTAAGGGAGTGTGTGTGTGTGGCGGGGTGGGATAAGGGCAATTTTCCCCCTTCCTTTAAGTTTTCGCCCCATTTAGGGGCCTGGCGCTGCTGCCTCCCTACCCAGGATGTGATGTCACCCCCGCAAGGGGCAGAGATAAGGGGACGGGGTCCCAGAGGCTGTAGGGGGGTACAGGGCGAAACTGGGATGTCTGGAGACAGCTCCAGGGGGGTGTGGACCTGAATTGAGGTGTCCAGAGCTGGATGTGGGGTGTCTCCAGGTCCATATGTCTGCATGGGTATGTGAGCAGCGTGCTGGTGGCAGCTCCCTGATGTCCCCGCGGCGACAGGCAGAGTTTCTGGAGGCAGATTTGGCGACACGTGGATCCCCTTCTGGTGTCCCCAATGGCTTTGTGTGTCCCTGTGCGTGTGACCAGTGCAGGTGTGGTTCCCTGCTGCCCCCGTGGCGATGGGCAGAGATAAAGAGATTCCTGATGTCCATATTCTGGAGACACTGGGGTTTCTGGAGGCAGCTTGGGTGACATCCGGAGCCTGTTCCGATGTTCTCAAGGCTACTGCCGTCCCCAGGTGTGTGTGACAACTGCTGGTGGTGCTTCCCCGAGGTCCACGGGATGGGCAGAGCTACGGGGATTCACAATATCCACATTTCGGAGGTCCTGGCATCCCCGGGGGGGGGGGCAGCTCCGGTGACACCGAGCAGCCGTTCCGACGTCCCGGAGCCTACTTGTGTCCCCGCTGGTGCGTGACGAGGCCGGAGCGCTGCCGGAAGCGCTTGCCACACCGTGGGCAGGGAAACGGCTTCTCCCCGGTGTGGATGCGGCGGTGAGCGGTCAGGTGCGAGGCGACGGCGAAGGCTTTGCCGCAGTCGGCGCAGACGTGCGGGCGCTCGCCGGTGTGCAGGCGTCGGTGCAAGCCCAGCGCCGAGCTCTGGCTGAAGCGTTT
>NW_018364419.1:250689-269032 GCF_002078875.1 Numida meleagris | reverse complement strand
CCGCAGTGGGTGCAGGCGAAGGGCCGCTCGCCGGTGTGCACGCGCCGGTGCACCGCCAGGCGTGAGCGAGCGCCGAAGGTTTTGCCGCAGTCGGCGCAGCGGTGCGGGCTGGGCTGCGGTGGGGAAGCGGAGACGCCGTGCTGGTGGCCGAGGGTGTCGCGGGTGCAGGGGGATGGCTCCGGGGACGGTGCTGGGGCTGCGGGGAGAGGGAAAGGATGAGGAGGGATGGGGTGTGGGGACAGGGGGGACATTTGGAGGGACGCAGGGAGGCAGCGAGGCATGCAGAGTGACATGGAGGCACGGAGTGAAAGGAGGGATATCTGGTGTGACACGTGGAGGAACGTGAGAGGGCAGTGGGACATGCAGAGTGACATGGGGACATGTGGAATAAATAGAGGGCATCTTGAAGGACACGGGGACATCTCGAGGGACATGTGGAGTGACATAGGGGGTACATGGAGTAAAAGCAGGGAGGGGCACATGGAGTGACATGGGAAGGCAGAAAGACCTGAAGAGTAACATAGGGGATACACAGAGTGAGATAGGGACATCTAGAGTGATACAAGGATGTGGGATGACATGCTGAGTGACACAAAGGGAAATAAGGGACACTGGGAGCGACATGGGGATGTGGGGTGGCATGCAGAGCGACAAAGAAGACATGCAGACTGATGGGACGCACAGAGTGACATGAGGAGCACACAGCAATGCAGGGAAGCACCAGGGACACAAAGCACAATGTGGGGGACATACGGACGCAGAGGGGACATGCTGTGTGACACTGGGAGGTGGAGGGACAAGGTAGCATGACAGGGAGGCTGGAGACACAGACAGGGACATGGGGGACATGCAAAGTGACAGAGAGACAGGTCAAGTGACAGAGGAGATGTAGAGTGATGTGACTACATGGACAGGTGGATGCAGAAGGGCCTGATGGCATGGGGATGTGAGTGTCACAGAGGGACCTGGGGACACAGAGAGGACAGGCAGGGACATGAGGGCACACATGGTGGGGCCATGAAGTGACACAGGGAAGCATTATGAGTTGTAAAGACACACTGAAACACACAAGGGACTTGAGGGGACGTGGGGGTGACACACAGAGGGACCTGGGGGACACAAGGGAGACACAGAGGTGACAGGTGCTCACCAGGAGGGATGTGGGAAGGATGTTGTCCTGCGGTCACCAATGTCCAGGGCCCTTTGGTGACAAACATGGTGCCTGCGGGGACATCACTGTTACCCAGTACTCCCAGTCACCCTCCAGTCACGCTCCCAGTTCCCTCCCAGCGCTCCAGTTCCTCTCCCAGTGCTCTCAGACACCCCTCGGTGACTCCCCAGTCACCCAGCACTTCCCTCTCCCAGTGCTCCCAGTCACTCACAGCGCTGGCTGCCACATCCCCAGTGGTGCAGAGCAGGGACACCCCCAGGTGGCACATGCCCTGGGGACACTGGGGAGGCCCCATTGGGTCCCCATGGTGCGATATGGAAGGGGAACCACCCTCTCACCCAAAAAGTGGGAACGAGTGAGAGCCAGGGAGCTGCTAAATTGGTAATGAAGGCAAACCCCTCTTAAACTAGTAACTGGGAAGTGGGAGAAACCCTCCACACTGGGAACAGGAGATCAAGACCTCATCTTATGTCAGGATGTGCCCAGATTCACCTCAGTTTTGGGGCTTCTCCCAAAAACAGGGTGTTAAACAGGCCCAAATATGGGTTCTTTTAGGTGAGATGAGGGACACTTACCTTCATGGGGAGTAAGGGAAACTCTAATTCAGCCCCATTTGCTCCAGTATGGCCCATGCTCATCCCAGGCCTACTTCTGAAACCCTGCCACCACAAGAGAGGACCCCAACCTGCCGCCAAGCCCCCACCAAACCTCCCTGCGACTTTCAGCCAGCAAGATTAAACACTTTTTAAGGTGCATTTACTCACCACCACGCCGCGGTGACCACTTTGGGAAGCTGGAGGCTGCTTTGGATGCTGTCAGGCTTTCTTCTTGGGGGTTGGATGCTCCTGAGAAGTGAAAACACGAGGAAAATGAGGTGGTAAGGTGGAAGGAAGCACAGGAGAGGTAGCATGTGTAAGGGTGGGGGCTTTGGGGTGACACCAGAGGCCCTGAAGTTGCTCACATGCAGCCCAGAGCCTCATGCCAGGCCTACATCCAACTCCTGGGCAACTCCTTGAGCAAGGCCAGGGCTGCTCCACACCCCAGCCCAAGCACAGGCCCCAACCCCACAATTAGGCCCTGCCCCAGGCCTGGACCCACACTCACACCCGGCCCCGGGCCACCACTACCCCAATCCCAGTCCCAGACCTCCTCCACCCCACAGATCGACCTCAAATACCTCCCCCTGACCCCCCCCCCCCCCTTCACCTCCCACAGCGATCGAACCGGAGTGACTCCGGAGCGCTGAGAAGCAGCTGTGGTACTTGCTAAGCTGATTGGCTCGGGGACCTGTCAATCAGGGCGTCTATCCCGCCTTCATGAGGAGTGTGGATGATGATTGGAGAAACTCTACGTCCATCTTCACATCCCCGCCTCCTCTGAGGCGGTCCGATTGCTGATTGGTCTGCAGCATTTCTGCCCGCCCTCTCGATTTCCAAACCACAGCAGGCCTTCATAACGGAGGGGCGTAGAGCATGGAGAAAGATGATTGGACTCAAGCCCTGTCAATCCGCAGTTTCCAGGGCTTTTAATTGGCTCAACAGCGTGGCTCCACCCACCCGGTGAGCCGATTGGTCAGTCCCCTTCAATCCGTCACGCTTGGCCGCCTCCCATAGCCTCTCCGCGCTGTCAATTTCCCCTTGACCCCACCTTCTCAGCACGTCGCGGGCGCTGATTGGCTGCTGGCTGTTTCCAGCCCGCGCGCGCTCGTGGGTCCTGCTGGTGAGGGGCTGAGGGGAGCAGCGGCCGCCATGTCGGCTCCGGTGGCGGAGGCTGCGGAAGCGGCGGGCCCGGCCGAGAAGCGCCCGGACCTCGTGGATCTCCTGGAACGCTGCGGGGGCTGCCGGGAGCTGCTGCAGGCCAAGAGTGAACCGCGGTTGTTGCCCTGCCTGCACTCGGTGTGTCGGCAGTGCCTGCAGACCGGCCCGGGGCCTGCTACCGACTCCGAGCCGGGCGGGCAAGGTGAGGCCTTGATGGCGGGGGGGGAGAGGGCTGAACCTGGGGGAGGCTGGAAGGGCCATGGGGAGAGGAGGAAGAGGAGCGTAGAGTCCTTGGGGGGGGGATGGAGTGGGAGTGCTGCTGGTGGAGCTCTCCGAGGCCCGGGTTGGAGGGTTAGAAACCGCGTTCGGTGCCGGGTGCGTGGCAGGGAGCTCCGTTCGGTCGGCTCCGTGCCCCGACTCAGAACGAGCTGATTCCAAGCGGGCCTTCCCTTACCTGCTCCAGGAAAGAGGTTCAGTACATCAGCGTTACCTCCTTGATGCAGAGGCACAGATCCTTCCTGTTTTCTAAACAAGCTTCAGGGCTATCCATCAGCGAACGGCAGCAAGCGTAACGATATCGCTGCGGCTTAGATCAGGAGCGTGGGGCTGTGGGGGAGGGGGTGGGATGGAGGGGAGCAGGCGGCTGTGGGGGAAATGGGTCAAGGCCAATGGTGGGGAAGGGGCGGGAGCTCGTGAGGGGTAGTGCTGGGGCCTAGGGTGCTGTGGAAAAGGGCAGGAAATTATGGACTGCCATAGGGGGAGTATGGGGCTCAGGGGGTGGGGGTTGGGAGATGAGGACTATGCCGTGCTCTGGGGGGAGGGGAGGGAGAGGGAAGGGACGGAGGGAAGCTGGGTGTTGTGCAGCCCCACAGGGAGTGGGGGGCGGGACATGCAGTCTCATGCAGGGGAGCAGGGGGTTCTTGAGGTGCTGTGGAGGGGGGTGGTGGGCTCTGAGGTGCCATGGAGGCCCTGGGGATAGATGGAGAGGCTGTGTTATGGGGGGTAGGGTAGAGGGATACTCTGGGAGGAGAGAGAGACAGGAGGGGAGATGGGGCTTGGAGGGGGAGTAGAGAGGAATGAGGGACCCTGATGTGGGATGGAGGAGAGCATGGAGTCTTAGGGGTGCGGGGGAAGGAGGGAAGAGGGGAGTAGAGGACCCGGGGGGTGTCTTGGAGTGGAGCTGGGAGTCATGGAGGGGAGCATGGCACTCCGGGAGGATGGCGGGGTGGTAGAGGGAGCACAGGGCCCTGTGCAATGGATGTGCACAGGGACGTGCAATGGAGGGAGACAGGAGATGATGCAGTGCCGTGGGAGGGAGCGGGGGAGACTGTGCAGTGCCATGGAGGAGTGCTGGGTGGCATGGATCCCTGTGGAGAAGAGCAGGAAGCCGTGCAGTGCTGGGATATGGGGGTTTTCTTTGCTGGTGGGGAGGGGGGGATGAAGAGGAGCATGGGGTCATGCGGGTAGTACAAAGGAGCAACGGGTCATGGGGAGTGCAAGGTGACGCAGCCCCACGGAGGGGAGCTGGGGGGTCATGCGGTGCCATGGAAGGGAGCTGGAGGCCATGCAGCACGATGGAAGGGAGCAGGGGACCGTGCAGTGCTGGGATTTGGAGTTTTCTTTGCTGTATCTCTTGGTGATGTCTCCTCTGCCACAGAGAAGGTTCTGGAGAGAGATCCCAGAGCGCTGCCTTATGTCTTGCCCTGCCTGAGGCACAGAGGAGGGGGGGGCTGCCCGGGGGTGGTGGAGCGTTGCTTTAGGCCATGGCTTTGTTTGGAAGTTCTTTGTCAGGGATTTGCCTGGGCAAAGCCATTGCCATGGTGCAGTTGGTGGACCTGCTTGGGTCATGGTCCCCACCCCAAGGCTCCATCCCTGTTTTGGTGTCATCAGGAAGAGCCCCAGGGCTCCAGTTTTGGAGACCTTCAGCAGATGCCCACAAAGGCACTGAATCTCCTGGCTCTGCTGGATCCTGTTAGCACCTTGCCAATGAACCATTGTGGTGGTGGGGTTTTTTCTGGGGGGGAGAGGGGCTGCAAGGAGGGGAATCTTTGGTGACAAATGATGACCTCAGCACCCACCTTGCTCTCCTCACCGCAGTGGTCGACTGCCCCATCTGCAAGCACCAGTGTCCTTTGCAGGATGTGGTAGAGAATTACTTCCTCAAAGACAAAGGAGCAGAGACAGCTGATGCCAACCAGGCCTCCTTTCAGGTAACGAGCCATTTGTATCTAATTAGCGGGTTCATTAGCGCTCTGGGATGGCCCTGACTCACCCCTCCCACCCAAACAGTGCTGCACCAGCTGCGAAGACAATGCTCCTGCCACCAGCTTCTGCGTGGAGTGCTCGGAGCCACTCTGTGATACCTGCGTGGAGGCCCACCAGCGGGTCAAGTACACCAAGGACCACACGGTGCGAGCAGCAGGTCTGTCCTTGTCACCCCCCTGGGGCAGCAGCGCCATCATTGGGCACAGGGGGGCACATCCAGAGCCAGGCTGGGTGCCTGTTGCACCAGCGTGGTGACATCACGGTGACATCACCCCACAGGCAACACCAAGGTGAAGGAGGTGGAGCATACTGTGTACTGCTCCGTGCACAAGCAGGAGCCACTGGTGATCTTCTGTGACACGTGTGACACGCTCACCTGCCGCGACTGCCAGCTCAACGTGCACAAGGACCATCAGTGAGTGGCGTCGGCGTTAATCAGTGCACAAAATTTGGTTTTCCGGGGGGCTAATTATCCTTTGAATCAGTTTGTTGTCACAGTGAAACGCTGCTTTCAGGCAAATGAGATAGCAGGATTTTTTTTTATTGCGTGCCTTCAGTAATGAAGAGCACAGATCACTAATTAAACTGATTTTTTAGTTGTTAAAAGGAACTCCAGTTAGCTAGCTGTCTAATTACTACCACTTAGTAATTATTACAGTAATGAATCTCATTAGTTGCTACTTGGTCAATCCCTTCAGTAGCTAACCAGCTAACAAGCATGTCAGTTTCCTCTAATTTTTTGTTTCTGAACTGCTTAGTTGGATGGTTAATTAGCAAATAGTTTTGTTTGGGGAAGTTTAAGTTCTTGGGGGGGTGTTAAGATGGGATTTTGGAGGTTTAAATAGAGATTAGATCTTAAGGAGTTGGGGGCGTGAGTCATCAACCACTAAAAATCATTGCAGTTACCTTCTTAGTAATTAATTGAGTTAGTTTTCATTTCAGGTAATGACTCACTCTCAGGCTGGTTGAATTGCCTGGTCGGGTTTATGATGGGTTTGGTTTATTAGGCCCATGAGGTGCAGGGTCCATGTGGGGGCCACTTTGAGCCCCCCCACAGGTCAATAGTGCCCGATGGGACGTTCCACAGCTCGCAGCACCTCCAGATTCCTCTGTTTCACCCCTCGCCCTGTAGGTATCAGTTCCTGGAGGACGCGGTGAAGAACCAGCGCAAGATGCTGGCCACGCTGGTGAAGCGCCTGGGCGACAAGCACGCCAGCCTGCAGCGCTCCACCAAGGAAGTGCGCAGCTCGTACGTGCCCCACCTGCCCCTGGGGGCTTTTATCACCCCCCAGAGGAGTTATTTTCTCCCAGAGGGGGATGCTGCCCACCCTCACCCCTTCCCTCCCGTGCTGGCAGCATCCGCCAGGTGTCTGATGTGCAGAAGCGGGTGCAGGTGGACGTGAAGACGGCCATCCTGCACATCATGAAGGAGCTCAACAAGCGCGGCAAGGTGCTGGTGAGCGACGCCCAGGTGAGCCACGCTTCCCCTCACCATCCTCTTGGGTCACCTCCCCCCATCGCTGACTGTCTCACGCCAGTTATTGGAGGTGGAGGGAGAGAGAGAAAAGGGGTCGTGAAAAGATGGGAAATAAAAGCAAGGATTTGTTATAGAAGGCAGAGACGGTCACCACTGTGAATTCCCAGTATCCCACGAGCCCGTAGTCTCTGCACTGGTGGGGTGGATCCTGAAGTTCTTTGTTTGAGGCGTCCTTTTAAACTCTCCTTTGTTTTTTTGTCGGGGTGTTTTTGTTGGTTTTTTTTGCTGGTTTCCTATGGTAACGGCATGGGCAGCACTTCTGCAAAGGCTTTCCTGCTTCTGGGTAGGAAGGGCCCCTTCAACCCAGCCCTCCCCCCTCTGCCCCAAGAGTGACTTGGCTGCACAAAACCCGTTCTTCCAGTTGCTTAACTGCAGGACATTCCTCTTATCTTGTTGCCCCTGGCAACCATACATAGGCAGAGGTGAGGCCTGTCAAAAGGAAATGCCTGCCAGCGCTCCGGCAAGCTTTGAGACCTAAGGCATCTTGTATAGTCTCTCACAGTGATGTGTCCTCCTCACAGAAGGTGACGGAGGGGCAGCAGGAGAAGCTGGAGCGGCAGCACTGGGCCATGACCAAGCTGCAGAGGCACCAGGAGCACGTCCTGCGCTTCACCTCCTGGGCCCTGGAGAGCGAAAACACCACGGCGCTGCTCCTCTCCAAGAAACTGGTGAGCTGCTGCTGGGGGGGAATCCCTTCCTGCAGGGAATAATGCGGCTGTCTGCCCTGCCCCGTGGTCAGCGTGACCACTCTAGTTGCTCTGGGGACAGTGCAGGAGGGTCCTGGGGACATACTGTGTCCCCTTGTGCTGTAATGGGTGCCCCCTCCTTCAGGGTCCCCATGGTGTGATGGGTGACACCTGGGTGCTGCCACCTGTCTTCATGGTGTGACCTAGGGCACTGCCACGTGTTCTCTCAGGGTCCCTACAGTGTGATGCGACTGCCCTTGGGGTCCCCGTGGCACAGTGGGTGCCCTTGGGTTGTGACAGCCCCCCTCCCCCCCAGATCCACTTCCAGCTCCAACGTGCCCTCAAGATGATCGTGGACCCGGTGGAGCCGCAGGGTGACATGAAGTTCCAGTGGGATCCTAACGCCTGGACCAAGAGTGCTGAGAGCTTTGGTGAGCCCAGAAGGAGGGGGGGCACCCTGGGGGCTCTCTGGGCCCCCCTGACACCCACACCTCTCTCACAGGCACCATCGTGTCGGAGAACAGCCTCCTCCCACCGTCCCTCAGCCCCCAGCCGCCGACTGCCAGCCCCACTTCAGGCCCCTCACAGGTACCCTGGGGGCAGGGGTTGCGTTTTGGGGGGAATCTTGCGCTTTCAAGGGCTGCTCTGAAAGTCGTGCCTCCTATTTTATTCCGTTGCCTGCAATGTCAGGCGGATGTTGGTGGTATGGCAGTAGAGGTTGGATCTTGTCACTACGCTGTGAGGTTTTGTTGCTGTGCGACAGATGGCAGTAGAGGAGCGTTCATTGTCTGTGGAGGACATTTAAATTCAGACTCCATTATTTCTTTAGTGCCACAGTTCTGCTCGTAGCAAAGTGGCACAGACAACGCATCATAATGCATTTTCTGAGGAGTTAGCAATTCCTTTCTGCTTGGCGCCTGGCTCAGCGGTCAATGCTTCACCAGCTCAGAGGACGAAGGAAGTCTTGTATCGCACAGCTTGTCGTGCACACTTTCTGTCACCGTGATTAAACAGACCTGAAGTGAGAGTGAAAGCCAACCCAGCAGCGGGCTGCACGCCCGCCTGTGGTATGACTCTGTGGCCTTTGAAGTCGGTGCTTTCAGTTGTCACAGGGCTCTGTGTGGTCTTTGGGTTTCCTTATCTCTTGGACGATCTCGTGGCAGTGGCATGGTTTCTGTGTGGACCACAAATTCCTCGAAATGACAGAGAAATTCATTCACACTGGGGCAGAGATTAAATATTCACAGGTGTGCGCTTCAGGGCTTATCAGATTCAAGCCCTCCTGCATCTAGTGGGAAGAAATAAGCACCTCTGTGACCAGAGCTGAGGTAGATGAGCGAAGGAGCTGTATTGCGTGGATGGATCTCAGGAAAGATGGAATGTTTGCACTCCGTGAGGCATAAGTGCAAAAGCCAACAAACGCAAAGGCGAAGAAGAGGGCAGATGGTTCAAAAGATCTTTACTGCTGACTGCAAAATGAATCGCTTCTTGTTTCCTGACACATCCCCAACCCATGAACTGTGGCTGAGAGATCATACAAGAAGGGATTCAAAGCCATGAAAGGTGCCCTCAGGTCCCTGCAAATTGGGGCAGTGGTGACTTGTCTCCCCCGCTCCTGCCCCCTGGCAGGACGGTTGCTATAACCAGCAAGAACTCACATACCCACCCTGTGTCAGTCAGCTGTTCACAGGCACCATCATCTCCACCATCACCTTCCAAGGACTGAATGAGTGGCTCGTGTTCTGTGTAATGTAGGAATTGCGTGTGCACAATGGCTGCTCTGAAAGTAATGCCTCCCATTTTATTCCATTGGCCCACGGCACTGGAGGCGGATGTTGGCGGCATGGCAGTAGAGGTGGAACCTTCCCACCCTTCCCATTAAATGTTGTTGCCATGCGACAGATGGCAGCAGAGGGGCAGTCTGACAAGATGGCGTCTGACATGGAAGTGCGTATGAAGCAAAGGTGTGTAATTGAATTCCTCCATGCGGAAAAAATTGCCCCCATTGACATTCATCGACGCTTGCTGAACGTTTATGGAGACCTGACGGTGGATGTGAGCACCGTGAGGCGCTGGGTGGTGCGTTTCAGCAGCGGTGACAGCGACGTGAAAGACAAGCCACGTTCCGGACGGCCATGCACAGCTGTCACGCCGCGAAATGAAGAGTGTCTGGATCAGCTCATCTGCACGAATCGGCTGACGGTGGTGACTATGTTGGAAAACCGTGTTTTGTAGCTGAGGGTGTGCTCTCTCCAACAGTGTTATTGTGCTCTTTGTATCTGTTGTAGTTTCCATGGTGATAAATAGGAGGCATTACTTTCAGAGCGACCTTTCTTTCTCTCCCTTCTCCTCCCTCTTCTTTCTCGCGCTCTTCCTTTGTTTCCCTTTGTCACTCTTTTATTTCTCGTTCTTTTTTTCCTCGTTATTTCTTTCGTTTTCTTCCTGTTTTCTCTTGCTCATTGTTCTTCCTTTCTCTTATTGTTCTTTCTCATTCTTTTATTTTTCTCTCTGTTTCTCATTATTCCTCCTTTATTTCTGTTACTCGGTGCCCTTTCTGCTCTATTCTCTCTCTGACTCTTCTTTCTTTCACTCATTCTTTCTTTCTCATCGTCCTTCTTTATTTTTCCTTCTTTCTCATTGTTCTCTCTTTGCCCCACCCTTCTAACAGGATCCCCCCCATTATTCTCTTTCAGGGTTCCCTGAAAGCCACAGTGGTGAGCAAAGGGCAGTGTGCCCCCAGCCCCCTCCTGCAGTCCCCCAAAGCACCCCAGCCCGACAACAAGCAAGGGCAGGAGACCCCTGGCACCCCCCAAGCTGGCGAGGAGGGGGTGGGGACACCAGACATGCCTCGGTGTCCCTTGGGAACTGAGGGTTCTGACCTGTCCCCCCCCCACCTCGAACCTCAGGTGTCTGAGACCCCCAAGGATGCCAACGTGGAGCTGGGTGAGTGTGGGGTTGACCTTGGGGGAGTTGTGTGGAGGAGGAGGGTGGCCCCTGACAGCTCTTTATTTTTTTTTCTCAGCAGGTAATGCCTCTCCTGAAGCTGCTGGCACAGGAGTGAAGAGGTGAGTCCGCTTTGTCCCTTGTCACCCTCTGCCTTTGGAAACCCCGCAGACCCCCTTGTAGCTGTCCCCTGTCACCCTGGGAACCCTGTCACCCCGTGTCCAGGGGATAGCTGCAACATCCCTGTCCCTTGCCACCCCATGCCTGGCCTTCCCCTGCTCCTTGTCACCTCATCCTCAGAGATAGTCACGCTCTTCTTCACGCTCCTCATCACTGCATGCCCAGGCACGGGGCCACTATGTCCCTGGGTGGTGGGGCTCCATCCCAGCTCTTCCACCTCCTCCTGGCCTGGGGGAACCTGATTTTAGGGGGTGGCCCGGGGCTCTGGCATCCAGGCAGTGCCCTGACACCCTCCTTGTGCAGGAGAAGACGTGTTAATCCTCCTCACCAGGAGGTGGAAGAGAAGTTTGTTCCAAAGCTGCTCGTTAAGCGGTAATGAGGACAGCTTGGGGATTGGGGGTGGGGTGGGGAGAGGGCCGAGGCACCTCCTTCAGATGGAATGGGTGGGTGGGAGGTAGAGCTGCTCCAGGCTTCTGTCCCTTCTGAGGACGAGGACAGCCCCTTGTCCCTTGGTACCCAGGGGTGACACAACCTCTCTGTCCCTTGTCACCTACTGACAGTCAAGAGAGGACCACTACCCTGTCCTTGTCACCCTCTCCCTGAGGCTCCCTTGTCATGCCGTGACTAGGATGACCCTGTCCCTTGTCCCCCTATGCCTTGGGGGTGGCTAGACCCACCCCCCTCCCCCCCCCCCCCTTGGCCCTGTGTACCGGGGGTGACACCCCTATCCCAAAGGACCCGGGGACTCCCAGTGCCCCAAACCCCATGGAAATCTTCCTGAGGGGCTTAAGGGGCTCCCCCCGCATCCTGATCCCCCAATGCTCCCCAGGAGCCACCCCTCAGGGGGCCCCCTGCTCCGCAAAGTGCCGCGGGTCAGCCTGGAGCGCCTGGAGCTGGACCTGTCGGGGGAGGTGCAGCCCCCCGTCTTCCGCGTCTTCCCCGGCACCTCGGCTGAGGAGTTCAGCCTCATCGTCATTGAGCGGGGGGCACAGCCCCAGCCCGCTCCTCCCCCCCTACCTACTGTCAAGGTGAGCGTCCTTCTGTTCCTCCCCACTTCCCTCCCCGCGTCCTTCCATCTGTCTCACCCCGCTGTCCCTCTTCGCAGGAGGAGCAGAAGGAATTGTCCATCGGAGACGCCGAGGACATCAAACCTGTGGGGCTGCCTCCCGAGCCCCCCAGCCGGGTGGTGGGAGCACCTGAAATCCCCCCGGCACCCAGCGTTGCCCCCCCAGGGACCCACCGCAACGTCTCCTGCTGCCGGGTCTGCTGCCAGGCCGGTGCTGTGGTGATGTGTGACCTCTGCGAGCGCTGCTACCACCTCGACTGCCACCTCCCCGTCCTCCAGGTGGTCCCCAGGTACATCTGGTCCCCCTGGGATCCCCTGCTGGTGGCCTTTGTCACCTCCCCGGGTCCCTCTGCATCCCTAGGTGGATCTTGGGGATCTTGCTGCTTCCCAAATCTTCAGGGATCACCCAGAGCTGCCAGATCTTTGGGCTCCGCTGATCTCCCATGGGATCTACTGCTTGGCCCAAGATGGTGGTGGAATTGCTGCCACCCCTCTGCATTCTTTGGGAGGGGATCCTCTGGGGCTCCATCCTAATGCCCTGGATCCAGTCCTTCCCCCAACCCTGATGACCCTGGCAGCTGCTGGAGGCAATCCCATACATCCACCTCTCAAGCCCACATTCTTGGGGATCTCCTGGCCCTCATCTGTGTTGGGATCTACCTGTTAATCCCAAAGCCTTAAGGAATCTGATGGGTCTGACCCACATGGGGCTTTGCTCTTCCATTGGGGATCCTAGTCCAACTGGGGCCCCAGTTCCCTTGGGATCCTATTGCCCTGATCCATGCGGAAGGCCATGTGTTGGTCTCAGACATCTTTGCTTCTGAGGGAGCTGCTCTCCTCCAATCCTTTGCAGATCCCACAAGTTGATCCTTGATCCACAGGGGATTAACTGTGATCCATAGGGGATTTCCCCGTTGATCCCAAATCCCTTGGAACTCCAAGCTCCCATTCTACCCCCCGAGCTGGGAGGGGAGTGCTGTGGGGCTCTCAGTGGATCCCTCACCTCGTCCCATAGCCACGACTGGCGCTGCCTGCTGTGCCAGGACCTGCCACCCCCCACTGAAGAACTCACCAACGGCGGTCCCGAGGAGGGCCAGCTCCCCACGCTCTGCCCCACGGACCAGCAGGTGCGTACAACGGATGGGGTTGGGCATCTGGGGATCCACTGTTGGGAAGGGGGGATGGAGGAGGGATCCTTTTTACCTATCTACAGAAGTGCGAGCGCGTGCTACTGGAGCTGCTGTGCCACGAGCCCTGCCGCCCCCTGCACCGCCTTTCCAGCTCCATGGTGAGTGCTGCAACCCACTGGCATCCCCTGGGATCTTCTGTGAGGGATTCCCCCTTTCATCCTATTCTGTCCCTACAGGGGAGCAGCGACGCCATCGACCTGACCCTGATCCGTGCCAAGCTGCAGGGGAAGCTCTCCCCCGGCTACACCTGCCCCGAGGAGTTCACCAGCGACATCGGTCGCATGATCCGGCAGTTCAACCACCTGACAGAGGTGGGGAGCCCCCCACTGCCCCCCCCCCACCCCCAGGGGCTCTCTGTGGAGGTCCAGCACCCCCTAATCTCCCTGTTTTAACCCCCAGGACAAAGCCGACGTGCAGTCCATCCTGGGCGTGCAGCGCTTCTTCGAGGAGCAGCTCAGCGCTGCCTTCGGCAGCCGCAGCTTCTCCACCCTCCTGGATGCCAGCATGCCCAGGGAAGGGGCTGAAGTCTCCGCAGCAGCCCCCCCCACCCCCCTCCCTGCCCCTCCTCTGGCCCCCTGAGCCTCCTCGCATTGCTCTGGGCTGGTGGATAGAGTGGAGCTGAGCGGGTGGGCCTGACATCCTCAGCGACCAGCAGGAGGGGCGAGGCAGGGGTATCCCCGTGTTTCCCCCGGGGCTGTGGGGCTCTCCCTGCAATCCGTGTTTTTTTTTTTTTTCCCCCCCATCCTGTGGGGCTGTGCTGTTTCACCCCTCCTCTTGTGTTTGTGGGGTAGACCTGGTGTCCTCAGAAACAGGAGGGCTGGGAGGTGAGGGCCTCCTTGTGCCCCCTCTGCCCATCGTGGCTGGCCCCCTGGTGTTTTATTTGGGTTCTGTTTTTCTTTTTTTTTTCCCCTCTCCCATGGGTCTGTCCTGTGCCCCCCCCACCGCCGCGAATACGGGGCCATCCCATTCTTATGGAGGTTTTCCCTCTTCCTTTTATTGGGAGTGCCCCCCTCTATCTTTATGGTATTAATAAATAAAGTTATTTCTTAATCTCTTGGAGCTCCTCTTCATTTCAGTCCGTCCGTTCTTTTTGTTCCATGCGCCCACCCCCCCCGCGCTAGGTCGCGACTGGGAGGGGGAGGAGTGCCCACAACAAAGATGGCGGCGCCCCATAAAGCCCGGAAGCCCCACCCCTTCCCTGGCAGCCCCGCGCCTATCAGCGATTGGCTGCGGAAAAACCCGAAGCCTTCCGGAGATAGCCGAAGGCCGCGGGTGAAGGGAGACTTCCGGAAAGAGCCGCGAAAACGCCGGAAAGAGTCTCCTTCCTTCCGGAAGAACCCGAACCTTCTCCGAACGCCGCCGAACCATTCCGGAAAACACCGAAGCTCCTTCCGGACAGTCCCGAAGCTCTTCCGGAAGTTGCCGAGCGGCGCCGGCCGTTGCCCACCCTCCGTCTCCTCAGCGCCGCCGCCGCCGCTCCCCCGGCGCCGCTCCGCCGCCCCCTCCGCCGCCTCCTCCCCGCCGGGGGGGGCCCACCCGGTCCGCCGCCCCCGGCCCGGCGCGGCCCGGCCCGGCAGGATGATCAAGCTCTTCTCGCTGAAGCAGCAGAAGAAGGAGGAGGAATCGGCGGGCGGCACCAAGGGCACCAGCAAAAAGGCCTCGGCCGCGCAGCTCCGCATCCAGAAAGGTGCGGGGGGGGAGGGGGGGTGGGGCCTGGGGGGGGGGTCCCAGTATGGCCCCAGTACGAACTGTGTGCTGGTCCCAGTGGGATCCGTGTGCTGGTCCCCGTGTGGGCTCGGTGTGGGGCACGCGCTGGTCCCAGTGTGACCCCAGTGGTGGGCCGCAGACTGGTCCCAGTAGGGTCTGTGCACTGGTCCCAGTATGGCCCCGGTGTGGGGCTGCGCTGGGCCTCGCGTGGCCTGTGTCCTGGTCGTGGTCGGACCCCACTGTGGAGCATGCTCTGTTCCCGGTGCGGCCCCATTGTGGGACACATGCTGATCTCGTTGTGGCCCCAGCACGGTCTTTGTGCTGGTCCCAGTATGGCCTCAGCGTGGTCTGTGTATTGGTCCCAGTGCAGCCCTGCTGTGGTCTGTGTACTGATCCCAGCAGGACGCCAGTGTGGGGCTTGCACTGGTACCAGTATGGTCACACTATGGGGCTAGCATGGCCCCATTGTGGAGCTCACGCTCATTCCTGTTGTGCTCCATTTGGGTCTGTGTACTGGTCCCGCTATGGCCCAGTGTGGGGCATGCACTGGTCCCAGTGTGGTCTGTGTATTGATCCCAGCATGGCCCTGGTGTGGGGCACCCGCTGGTGCCAGAACAGTCTATGTACTGGGCTCAGTATGGCCTTGGTTTGGGGCACACAGTGGTCTCAGTATGGCCTGTGTACTGGTCCCAGTACAGCTCCAGTGGTGAGGCACTCAGTGGTCCCAATATGATCCCAGTATGATCTCTGTACTGGTCCCTTCATGGCTCTGGATTAGGGCAGACACTGCTCGCAGGGTGGTCCATGTACTGGTCCCAGTATGACCCTAGTGGTGGGGCACATACTGGTCCCAGCATGGTCCCAGTAGGGTCTGTGTACTAGTCCCAGTATTGGCTTGGTGTGGGGCACACGCTGGTCCCAGTAGGACCCCACTGTGGGTCATGCGCTGATCCCAGTATGGCTCCACTGTGGGGCTCACACTGATCCCAGTAGGCACCCAGTATGGTCTATGTACTGGTCTCACTGTGGGCTATGTGTAGGGTTGCACTGGTCCCAGTATGACCATAGTGGTGGGGCATAAACTGGTCCCAGTATGGTCTGTGTAGTTGTCCCAGTATAGTTTATGTACTAGTCCCAGTATGGCTTCGGTGTGGTGCTCTCCTGGTCCCAGTATGGCTGTGCTGGGAGCACTGGGAGTGTGATGCTCTGCCCCCGGGGGTGGCCGTGGCCCTGTCCCCACGTGTCCCCCTGTGTCCCCACGTGTCCCCGCAGACATCAACGAGCTGAACCTGCCCAAGACGTGCGAGATCGACTTCTCCGACCAGGACGACCTGCTGCACTTCCGCCTCCTCATCTGCCCTGACGAGGTGGGTCCCCTGCCCACCCCCACCTTGGGATCCCCTTCTTCATTTCCTCCTGTCCCCCCCCCGGCTTCTCCCTACGGATCCCTCCTTTCTCTCATCCCCTTTGTCCTCTCTTATCCCTTGGAGTGTCCCCGTGTACCCTGCGCCCCTCCCCCCCGGTGTCCCCATCCCCGGTGACATCTGTCTCTCCCATAGGGTTTCTACAAGGGAGGGAAATTCGTCTTCAGTTTTAAGGTCAGTCCTGCACCGGGGTGGCCCCGTGGCCACCAGCGCTCATCCCGCAACCACCAAGACGTCCCCAGGGTGGCAGCGGGGGTGGTGGCCACCGAGGTGGCACCCACAGTTCTGAGCGTGGGGCTCCAGGAGGTGGGTGGCCACTGAGACCTCACCTGTGGCCACCACAAGGGTTGGGACTGGGACCAGGGGGTGGTGGCCATCGAAGTGTGACCGCTGGCCACGTGTTCACCCTGTAGATTGGAGATGGGATGAGGGGGACTTGGTGGCCAGCAGGATGGGATCGGTGGCCACTCTGTGGTTTAGGACTGGGAACAGGGGTTGGTGGCCGCTGAGGTGTGACCTGTGGCCACGTGTTCATGCTACACGTTGGAGGTGGAGCAGGGAGTCGTGGTGACCACCAGGATGGGGTCGGTGGCCATTCTATGGGTTGGGACTGGAATGGGGGGTGGTGGCCACCAAAGCATGACCAGTGGCCACCAAAACAGTATCTGGGCTGCCACGTGCCTGTCCCTGGGGGTTGGTAAGCCTAGGGCTTGGCGGCCATGAAGATGTGCCACCAGCTGTGTGCTGTAGGGTGGAGAGAAGCAGCTGGTGGCCACCAAGATGTGGCTGGTGGCCACGGGGGGGATTCAAACTCTGACACTACCCCTGCTACCCCCCCCCAGGTCGGACAGGGCTACCCCCACGACCCGCCGAAGGTGAAGTGTGAGACGATGGTCTATCACCCTAACATCGACCTGGAGGGCAACGTCTGCCTCAACATCCTCAGGTGGGCCACCAACACGGCTGAGATGGTGGCCACCGTCCCCTCTGCGGTGGCCACAGCTGGAGCTGGGTCCCAGTTTGGTCCCGGACACCCATCTGGGTGGAATGGGGTGCAAATTGTTCCCCCCCCCCTCCCCCCCGTGTGTATGTTGTCTCTGCACACCTCAAATGTGGGCATGAGGTGGCCATGGCCACCTCCATGGTGGCCCTGGTGGCCCCTCTGATGCCCAGCTCTGTCACCAGAGAGGACTGGAAGCCCGTCCTGACGATAAACTCCATCATCTACGGCCTGCAGTACCTTTTCCTGGTGAGTAGCGTCTGGGGTGAGGGCTCATCAATGGGTGGCGGACACTGGAGTGGCCCATGGGGACACCTGGTGGCTCTGAGACACCTCTTGGGTGCGCCTGGTGGTTTGAGGACACCTCTTGGAGCCGCCAAGTGACGCTTGGGACACCCTGAGGTGGCACCTGGTGGCCTTGGGACAACTCCTGGTGGCTTGGGTACACCTGAGGGCACCTGATGGTTTGGGGACATCTCTTGGAGCCGCCAAGGACACCTCGAGGTGGCACGTGGTGGCTTTGGGACACCTCCTGGGGGACACCCAGTGGCCTTTGGGACATCTGTGTTTGCCTCATGGCCTTGAGACACACCCAGGTGGCACCCAGTGGCCTTGAGTCATTTCCTGGAGCCACCAAGGGGACTTGGCACACACTGATGTGGCACCTGGTGGCCTCGGGACGCCTCCTGGGACATGTGGTGGCTGGGGGACACCTTTTGGTGGCCCTCATTGATGTTGGGAGACCCTCAGGTGGCACCTGGTGGCCTTGGGACACCTCTTGGAGCCACCTAGTGACCCTGGGTCACCCTGGGACATCTCTTGGGGGCATGTGTTGGCTCTGGGGACAGCGCTTGGGGATACCTGGTGGTCTGGGGACGTCTCTTGGAGCCACCAAGTGACACTTCAGGTCACCCCGAGGTGGCATCTGGTGGCTTTGGGGACATCCCATGGGTGGGACTGCTGGGAGTATTTGGGAGGGGGGTGCTGCTGGGGTACTGGGGGGTGCTAAGGGATATCGGGGGAGGGGATACATGAGGGGGTCCCCGGGGACAGTTGGGATTGAGGGAGCATTGAGGGGTCCCTTAATAAAGGGGGGGAGGGGGGTATTAATGGGTCCTAGGAGGTATGGGGGGGCATTAAGGAGTAATATGAAATATGGGGGGGGGGGGAGGGGAGTTAAATAGTTTATGGGTGTATAGCAGAGGGTCTCAGGAGTGTATTAATAGTGTAGGGGGTGGATTCAAGGGTGGAGGGGGGCAGTTACCCCTTGGGGGGGGGCAGTTAGACCTTTAGGGGTACAGTTATCCCTTTTAGGGGGCAGATATCCCTTTGGAGGTGCAGTTAGCCTTGATGGGGGCAATGAGTCCTAGATGGGGGGGCAAGAACACAACCCCTCCCCACCGCCTGGTCCTGGTGG
>NW_018364419.1:248450-250258 GCF_002078875.1 Numida meleagris | reverse complement strand
CGATGGTAACGAGCGGCGGCGGCCCCCCCTCCTCCTCCTCCTCCTCTGCTGTGGTGTGATTTGGGGTGGGGGGCGCGCTGGTTTGTACTGGGAGGGGGGGTGGCATTGGGTAGGGGGTGGATGCACCCAGTCCCCTGTTTTAGAGCTGCCACTATGCCCGGTTCCCTGTCTGAGGGCTCCCAGTATGCCCAGTGGCCCATCTTGGCATACCCAGTATGCCCAGTTCCCAGTCCTAGAGCTCCCACTACGCCCAGTTTCCCGTCTGAGGGCTTCCAGTATGCCCAGTTACCTGTTCCAGTGATCCCACTATGCCCCATTACATGTCCCAGGGCTCCCAGTGTACTCAGTGGCCCATTTCGGCATACCCAGTATGGCCAGTTCCCAGTCTGAGGGCTCCCAGTATGCCCAGTTCCCATCCCAGTGCTTCCAGTAAGCCCTGTGTCTGCACCCTCCCAGCATCCCAGTTACCCCCCCGTCTCCCCCCAGCCTATTCCAGTTTGTCCCCAATAGCCGCACTACTTCCCAGTATCACTCGTCTCATCCCAGTGCTTCCCAGTGTGCCCTGTTCCCTATCCAAGGGCTCCCAGTATGCCCAGTGACCCATCCCACTATGCCCAGTTCCCTGTTCCAGCATCCCAGGTATTCCCAGTGACCTATCCCAGCATACCCGGTGTGCCCAGTTCCCTGTCTGAGGGCTCCCGGTATGCCCAGTTACCTGTCCCAGCACACCTGCTATTCCTAGTTCCCTGTCTAAGGGTTCCCACTATACCCAGTTTGCAATCGCAGTGCTCCCAGTATGCCTAGTGACCTCTCTCGGCACATGTATGCTCAGTTCCCAGTCCCAGGGCTCCCACTGTGCCTAGTTCCCTGTCCCAGTGCTCCCAGTATGCCCTGTGTTTGACCCCCCCGGCATTTCAGTTGTCCCCAGTCTCCCCCTTAGCCTGCTCCAGTTTGCTCCCAGTACCCCCCACTGCTTCCCAGTATAACCCATCTCATCTCAGTGCCTCCCAGTATGCCCAGTCCCACTCCCATCCTCTCCCAGTGCCTCCTGTATGCTCTTGTGCTCCCAAGCTGCTCCAGATCCTATCCCAGTACCTCCCAGTATGTCGCAAGGTCCTTCCCAGTCTATCCCAGTGCCTGTTCCAGTGACCTTCCCATTATATCCCAGTATATATCCCAGTATATATCCTAATATAGATCCCAGCATATACTCCAGCATATCCCAGTTTCCCCAGTATGTCCCAGTGATGTCCCTCCCAGTGTATTACAAATGTATATCCCAGTATATCCCAGCTCCTCCCAGTATGTTCCAACGTCCTCAGTATATATCCCAGTATATCCCAGCTCCTCCCAGTATGCCCCGATGTCCTTCTCAGTATATATCCCAGTATATCTCAGTTCCTCCCAGTGTGTCCCAATGTCCTTTCCATAGTATATCCCAGTTCCCCCAGTGCATCCCAGTGACCTTTCCAGTACGTCCTAGTGCATCCCAGTATGTCTCGGTGCCCTTTCCAGTATATCCCAGTTATCTCCCACTATATCCCCGTCGCCACATTGCTCCAAGCGCCCCAACTCTTCCTCAGTCCCTCACGCCGCCGGGGGGCTCTGTCCCACCGGAAGTACCGCTCTGCCCGCCCCTCTCGGTGCCCCGAAAAGGAAGTGGTGCCGCGCCGCCACCACTCAGAGGGCCCCGCCCCTCATCACGTGGCCGTCCCGCCTGTGTGACGTCACAGCGTTTGCGGAAGTGCGCGGGAGAGGCGGAAGGAGCGGGGTGAGGGTCCGCGGCCGCGGAGTCATAGAGACGGGCG
>NW_018364419.1:235693-248030 GCF_002078875.1 Numida meleagris | reverse complement strand
TCGGCTATTGGCTGAGCTTCCCGTTGCCATGGCGATGGGGCGGGGCTTGGGGGGTGATGCTGCTTCAGGGGGCGGCCGTGGGGGTACATCAATGCCCCGGGGGGGGTGGGGGGGTACCCCGCCCCCGTCTGCCCCGTTTCCGTATCCCTCACGGCTCCGCCCTCCCACATCCCCATCGCCGTGTCCCCCTGGTCCAGTTGTCTGTGTCCCCATGTCCATAACTCCCTGTCCCCAGCGCCCATACCCCCAACAATTCACGTCCCTCGTGGCCACGTCCCCCTTGTCCATACCTGCCTGCTCCCCGCAGTCACATTGCCGTGGCTGTGCCCCTTTTGTCCGTGCTCCCCTGTGTCCCCTTCCTCTTGTCCCCACGTGCATGTCCCCACTGTCCCTGCCCCCTGTGTCTCCTCTGTATCCGTATCTATGTGTCCCCTCCATGTCCACGTCTTCTCTATACCCAGCTCCCCATGTTCCTGTTCCCAGCATCCCTGTCCCCGCATTGCCATGGCCGTGTCCTCTTTGTCCGTGCTCTCCTGTGTCTCCTCCATGTCCACGTCTTCCCCATGTCCGTGTTCCCTTGTTCAGATCCCCAGCATCCCTGTCCCCACGTTGTTCATGTTGCTATGGCCATGTCCCCTTTGTCTGTGCTCTTCTGTGTCCCCTCCATGTCCACGTCTTCTCCATGTATATGTCTCCAGTGTCCATGTCCCCAGTATTCACGTTGCCATGTCCATATCCCTTTTGTTCATGCCCCAACGCTCACGTCCTCAGCATCCCTATCCCCAGTCCTGGCATTACCATGGCATTGTCCCCTCTGTCCATGCTCTCCTGTGTCTCCTCCATATCTTCCCCATGTCCATGTCCCCAGTGTCTGTGTCTCCAATGTTCACATTGCCACAATTGTGTTCCCCTTATCTCTGTGCTCTTCTGTGTCTTCCCCATGTCCACATCTTTCCCATGTCCATGTCCACATCTTTCCCATGTCCATGTCCACATCTTCCCCATGTCCACATCTTCCCCATGTCCACATCTTCCCCCTGTCCATGTCCTGTTGTCCACACCTCCTGTGTCCCCTCCATGTCCGTGTCCCCAATGTCCACATCCCCAGCGTTCATGTTGCCATGGTCATGTCCCTTTTATCCATGTTCCCCTCTGTCCCCTCTATGTCCCTGTCTTCCTCATGTCCAGGTTGCCATCACCAAGTTCTCCTTTGTGTTCTCCTGTGTCTTCCCCATATTCGTGTCTTCCCCATGTCCATGTTCCCACCGTCCATGCCTCCCGTGTCCCCTCTTTGTCTGTGTTTATGTGTTTCCTTCATGTCCACATCCTCCCCATGTCCATTTCTCCAACGTTCATGTCATCAGCGTCCATGTCCCCACATCCATGCCTCCCGTGTCCATATCTACATGTCCACCACGTCCGTGCTCTTCCATCTCCTGCCCTGTCCATGTCCCCGATGCTGATGTCCCTCCATCTGTGTCCCCAAGCACTCTGCCACCATGGACCTGCTGTTTGGCCGCCGAAAGACCCCAGAGGAGCTGCTGCGGCAGAACCAGCGGGCACTGACCCGCGCCATGCGTGAGCTTGACCGCGAGCGCCAGAAACTGGAGGCCCAGGAGAAGAAAATCATCATCGACATCAAGAAGATGGCCAAGCAGGGACAGATGGTGAGGGGACACTTCTGGATGGACCAGGGGACACGGAGGGGATGTGGAATGAGATTGGGAGAATGCAAAGGGGACATGGGGACCATACTGGTGACCATGGAACGTAGAGCGAACATTCAGGCATGGAGGGCACCAGGAGACATGCACAGGAGGATGTGGGGAGCATGGAAGACATGAAGGGACGTGGAGGGGTCCAGGGGACACAGGGGTCCAGGAAACTGTGGTGGTAACACGGGGATATGATAGGGGACAGTGGGATGCAGAGGTGACATAGAGGGGATCATGGTGGGACCAGGTAACACAGAGGGGACCTGGGTGTTTGGGGAGAGCCTAGGGACCACAGTGACAAAGTGGGGGCATGGAGGGGCTCAAGAAACCGTGGTGGGGACCTGGAGAGAGTGGGATGCTCTGTATGGACATGGGGACATGGGGTGGTCTGGGGGATAATGGCAGAGGCCAGAGGACCTGAAGGAGACCCAGGAGACCGTGGTGGGACAGGGGGACACATCAAGTTGCTCGAAGAGGACCAGAAGACACAGAGGGAACTCTGGGGACCGTAGTAACCCCAAATGGCCACAGTGGGTACAAGGGAACCAGGAGACCATCAAGATGGTGATGGGGACAAGGGGACACTGAAGGGTTCTCAGAGATTCCCAAAGTTTCGTGGGAGACATCACAGCCACTCAGTGTCCCCTTTGGCCTGCAGGATGCGGTGAAGATCATGGCGAAGGACCTGGTGAGGACGCGGCGCTATGTGAAGAAGTTCATCACCATGAGGGCCAACGTCCAGGCCGTGTCCCTAAAAATCCAGACCCTAAAATCCAATAACTCCATGGCCCAGGCCATGAAGGGCGTCACCAAGGCCATGGCCACCATGAACCGACAGGTGGGTGCCCGTGGGCATGTCCCCAAGGCTGGGACCACCAAGAGCTGCCCTGAGGTGGCCATGGGGATGTCTCTGAGACCATGACGTTGTGGAGAATGATTTTCAGATTTGCCGACTGACCTGGGGATGGCCCCAAGGCCGTGGCCACTGTAAGGTGCTCCATAGGGTTGTCCCCAGGGTTGTGGCCATCATGACCAGTCCCACGGTGGTCGTGGGGGTGTTTTTGAGAATGTGGTTGCCATAAGTTGCCCTGGTTTGGCCATGAGGACATCCCAAAGGTTGTGGGCACCACAAGTTGCTTTGGAGATACAAGGGTGTCCCTAAGATCGTGGCCTCCAGAAACCACTCAGAGTGTCTATGGGGGACGTACCCGAGGCTGTAGCCACCCTGGGGCTGTCATCCCCATGTGCCTTGTGCTATGTCTGTGTGTCCCCACAGCTAAAGCTGCCGCAGATCCAGAAGATCATGATGGAGTTTGAGAAGCAGGCAGAGATCATGGACATGAAGGAGGAGCTGATGAATGACGCCATCGATGATGCCATGGGGGATGAGGACGATGAGGAAGAGAGGTGGGGGACATGGGGCGACAGAGACGTGGGGACATGAGGGGGCATTGGGACACGAGGTGGGGAAAGAGAAACATGGTGGAATGGGGCGTGAGGGATGGACGTGGAGTGACAAGGACAATCGGGACGTGGGACAGAGTGGGAGAGGGTCATGGTGAGATGTGGAGATCATTGGGTGATTGGAACGTGGTGGGATGGGGACATGGGAGGCACGCAGGGCAGGGACACAGTAGGAGATGGATTTGTGGGACAGGGATATGGGGGACACGAAAATATGGAAAGGAGAACATGGGACAGAGATCTGGAAGACGTGAGGGTTCAGAACACGGGGAGATGAGAAGGGGACATAGTGGGGTGGGGAAGCAGGGGACACATGGGACACAAGAGGACATGGGGTGACGGGATGGGGATGTGGGCACATGGGGTTGAAGACCTGGGGGAATGTGGTGGGGACACATGAGGAGGTGGTGGGGGAGGGACGTGGGGATATGGGGTTGGTTATGGGGACGTTTTTGGGGTCCCAGCGTGACGCCTGATATCCCCTCTTGTCCCCACCCAGCGACGCGGTGGTGTCACAGGTGCTGGATGAGCTGGGGCTGAACCTCAGCGACGAGCTGGCCAGTGAGTGGGGTGGGGAGGGTGCTTCGGAGGGGTCGGGAGGGTCAGGGGTGGCACTTTGGGGACTCCAGGGGGGTATTTAAGGTGCCCTGGGGGGGGGGGCGTTTTTGGAGGAGTTTTATGGAATATTTCTGGGGACATTTTGGGGGACTGGGAGGTGTTTGGGGGGGCTGAGGGTGGGAAGATATTTGGGGGGGACAGGGAGGGAGGGGTGACGACCTCCTGACCTTTGCCCTCTGCCCCCAGCCTTGCCCCCACCGGGGGGGTCTCTGGCAGCGGGGGAGGGGCGGGCGGCTGAGGCCGCTGCCGCATTGGCTGACGCCGACGCTGACCTGGAGGAGCGGCTCAAGAACCTTCGCCGGGACTGAGCCCTGAGCTCTGCGCCTCAATTCCATCGTGTCTCCCCTCCCTGGACCCCGGGCCTGACCTCAGCAACCTTCTGCCCCCGGAGATGCCCTGCGCTGACCTCCAAACTTTGACCTGTCTTGGTGACTCGTGACCACCCCCCTCCCGGGGGGGGGGGGCTGACTCCATTGACCTTTGACCCCACCCAAATACTGCAGTGGGGGTATCTCTGACACACTACAGAGCTTTCTCCCCCCTCCAGGGGGGGGGAATCGTCCCCCGCTGGGGCTACTTGCTCACCTAAGGGGTATTTTTCCCCCCTTCTTTGTTCCCCTCTTTTGTGATATTTGCTTTTCACCTCAGTTTTTTTTCCCCCTTTCTGGGTTATTGACTCTCTTTTGGACTAGTTGCCCCCCTCTTTGCGTTATTTGCCCCCCTCTGGGGGTATTTGCACTCCCCCCTGGGGAATATTTCCCCCCTCTCCTGGGGCAGTTGAGTGGAACTGGGGCAATAAAGGCTGCACGCTGGTATCTGCCGCCTCCCCCCGCTGCTTCCTGGGGCCCCCAGTGCTGCCCAGCAAGGGACTGGGAGCACTGGGTGGGGAGGGGGAGTTCTCTCATGGCTGCTGTGGGGTTGGGCACTGGTGGGACAGTGACACCTGGTTTGAAGCTACACCACCAGGTGATCCGTTTTCATGTTAGAAAACAGCAATTTGAGGCAAAAAAAAAAAAAAAAAAGGTGCTGGATGGGCGTGGTGGCTGCAGCCCCGTTTTGGGGTGAAAACTCCTGATATTGACGCACCCCAAGCTGCAAAGACTTCCCTCTGGAGTGGGAGGCCCTCTAAATTCAGCACCCCTGGTGGATGGAAATTTTGGGTGAGATTCCTGCTGTTTTTCTCCGGTGGATGTACAAACATGGCGAGTCTGGAGCAGAAAATGAAGATTTTTGGTTAAAAAGGAAAAAAAAATAGTGATTTATGCGATTTTTTTTCCAGCAATGGCAACTTTTTGGTGTCTTGGGGTGAGGTGAGCTGCTCTGGTGCCCCCAGCACCTCCTGGCCCTGGGTGTTTTGTGTGGCCTGAAGCTGTTCTTTGGGTGCCAGCAATGCGTTTTTCCCACTTTGATAAGAAAAAATGTGCTGATTTTGTGCAGAAAGCAGAGAATTTCCCCATTTCCCAGAAATCACCACCCCCTTTATTTTATTTATTTGCACTTCTCTCTCTGTTCAGACTTTGGCCCTTTGGCCCTTTCCTGGGTTGCTGGGTGCTGCGCGCGGCCAACTGTTCTACTTTAGAGGTGACCCAAAAAGGACCTAAAAGACCCCAAAATAACAGGGTTTACGTTGTGGTGAGAATTGCAGGTGGGGACAGAGACAAGGTATGAGAACGTTTTTGGGTTTGCATTGAGCCTGATGGGTGAAGAGCTCAGCAGAACCCAAAATAGTTGGCTTTAGACCCAAAACTGTTGGTTTTAGCCCCAAAATGGGGAGTTTTATGGAGCCTTGCTGGAGCTGCGCGAGGGTGGGATTGTTTGAGCCACTGGGGTTGGTGTGATGGGATGGGGGAGTGTGTCCATGGGGTTGTTGAAATAAATGTTTCTTTATTAAAAAAAAAAAATGTATTTTATATTTGCTTTAAATGTTTTGTGTGTTTTATACGTTTGATGTATTCCATGCATTTCTATAGAAACGTGTGTATTTAAATCACAGCGTGTAGCTGCTGGCCGGCAGGATGCTGACGTGCAAGGTATGACTCTTTGCAGTACACATTTTTGGTCATTTTTGGGGGTGGATTTTTAACCATTTTGAAGAAATTCCTAGCTGCCAGAAAATAATCATTTTTTTAGAAATTGATAATATTAATAATATATCTATATTTTTTCGAATCACGGTCGTTGCACAGGGGTGCTCTGTTGTGCTTCCCAGCCTTCCTCCCGGCTGGTTAACAATTAAAGCTGTGTCAACATGGGCAGGGAGGATTTTATCCCCAAAAATGGGTGGAAAAAGGTCATGTTGGGATATGACGGTGACCTGGTGGGTGACACCTGCCCTGGTCTTCCCCACAGCTCTGCCTCACTGCTGCCCTCCTCTTCCTTGCCCACAATGGGGCTGATGGAGCTCCTGGAACGCCAATGGGACGGAAGCTTCTCCAACACCCTGGTGAGTCTTGCTCTCATCCATCCTGATGTCGTGAAGATCTCTGCTTTTCTGCATTTCTCCCCAAAAATCCACAGAGGGTTGCTGGAAGTCTTATTTAGCATTTTGGACAGCGCTCTTGGGAAGTACAGTTTGAATTCTGGATAGTGTAGAGCTGAGAGTTGGACTTGATGGTTTTCCTGGGACCCTTCCATTTCAGGATATCCCTTGACCCCACGACCCTTTGATTCCATGATTCTGTGATACTTCCATTGATAACGTGATCCTTTGATTTCCTAATTCCATCCTTCTATGGTTCTTTGATCCCATGATTCTGTGATTCTCTCATTGATTCCATAACTCCACGAATCCACAATTCTTTGATTCCACAATTGTTTTCTTGGTTGTCTGTGCTGTTCGCTTTGCCAGTGGGAAATCTTGCACACCGTTGCTCCAGAAGCTGTGAAGGGATGGAGGCCTCTCGAATACCTCTTCCCATTTGGCCAATTTTTCCCCGCAGCCTCCAGCTCGAGTGCTTTTCAGAGGGTGCAAGGCAAGGAGCTGCCTTCCTGGCTGTCGTGGGAGCCTTTTGGTGGTGAATTACCAGCTGACGCTGTGTCCAACTGGAACGCCTACAGCCAGACGATGGAGTATGTGTGCTTACCGAAGTTTCTGTTCTGCAGCACTGGTTCCTACGTTCCCAGCCGGGGCCCATTTTGCTCTTTTCCATTTGGAGGATATGAGGAGAAATCCTCCGAATTCAAGGTGTTGGTCAACAGAGGAAAGCTGGAGGCGCTGCGATGGGTGGATGACTCGTTCGGCGATGTACCTGAGAATGCCATAAAGGCTTGTGAGTTGGCTGACATCTACGTGGGGAGGAACCGATACGGCCTGGGGAAGGTCTCCCAGGAGCAGAGGGCTTTATTTGTGGTGGTGGATGGCAAGGAGGTGTGGTACAAGTGGTATCAAGTCTTGACCGTGAAGAGGGGCCCAGCAGACATCACCATCTCAGGTGTCCTCTACAACGCGAGCGCGGCTGTGGAGCACAGCGAGGACGTCACCGTAACGGAGACCACCGTGAAAAACGAAGGCTGCCAAGGGACACGGCGAGATGTCACCTTGGAAGAGGCCACCGAGGTGGAGCACGACTGGGAGCTGGACCGGGAGATCTTCAGCACCGTCCATGGGGTGCTGGAAGCCGGCCTCTTGGCCTTCAACGGGACGAGCTGGGAGGCCACCAGCGTCACCAACATCACCTGGCTGGGAAAAGCCAGCGCTGGTGAGTACATCGAACACACCCACAAGGTTGAGCTGGAGATGCAACCCCGTACGGCGTGCACGGTAGCCATGGTGGGACGTCGGCTGGACGCCCGCATCCCATTCACCGCGTGGCTCACCCGGGATTTCGGCGATGGCCAACCACACGAGGTGGCGGTGACGGGGGTGGCCCGCACCCAGCAGGTGGTGGGTGTCCGGGTGGGCACTGAGCGGTGCTGGCCCCTTCCTGGTTCAAGACGTTGCTGAGCATAGCAGAGGGTGACGAGGGTCACCGCATACAGCAGGATTGCCATGCAATGCATTGTTTTTTCCCCAATCAGTGTATTTTTGCAGACTGCTGTGTCTGTTTTATTTCCCTAACCCTGTCCCTAAAAAGCCACAGCAACAATGTAGAGTACAGAAAAGATGTTTTTTTTTTCTTTTTTTGCAATCTTCATCTTCTACTTTTCCCCCAGTAACCTCCATCTCCCTCAAAATGACGCAGCAGCAACCCCAAATGCAGAAAAATGCATTTCTCGTGATCTCTGTTTTTATTTCACAATAACCATCATCTGAGCGCCTCTCTCTGAACCAGCACAGCAGCTGCACATCGAGAAACCTCTCTGCACCCAGAGTTGGATGGACGTAATCTTCCACTGCGTTGTGTTTTCCTTCTCTTTTCCTGTTCTGTGAAGAACGTACTTGCAAATCAAACAAATCTAGCCGTGTGGTTTGTTGGGGCGAGATGATGGGCACACGTCTTGGCATCATCTCAGGAGGAGGGTGATGGAGGCTTTGTCCTTGCAGGATGCTCACCATCTGCACTGGGTCCCCATTGGGTCCCCATAGGATCCCCATTGGGTCTCCACTGTATTCCTATTGTATCCCTGTTGTGCCCCCATTGTATCCCCATTACATCCCCACTGTATCCCTGTTGGGTCTCCATTGTTTTCCCATAGGATACCCGTCATGTCCTCACTGCATCCCCATAGGGTCCCCATTGGGTTTCCATTGTATCCCTGTTGGGTCTCCATTGTTTTCCCATAGGATACCCGTCGTGTCCTCACTGCATCCCCATAGGGTCCCCATTGGGTCTCCACTGTATCCTCATTGCATTCCCATTGCATCCTCATTGGGTCCCCATTGGATCCCCACTGGACCGACATTGGCATCTGGACTGTATTTAACTGCTGTGACTTTGGGGAGTCACGAGCCCCACCAGCAATGTACAAGACACCCTGTACACCCTCATCGTCACTTAACCCTGGAGTGCACGCCCTGGAGGGACTTTGTGGGGACAGACAGCACCTGTCTGGGTCTGGCTGCAAAATGGAGGTTGAAAATCTCAAAAAAAAAAAAAAAAACAACCCGAAAACTGATTTCTAATCCCATTTCCTCCCCTTGTTCGTCTACCCAGCCTGGAATTTTGGGTCCTTCCAACATCGTGGGGGTGAGGGACCTGCAGGACTCTCTCATCACACGCTATTTTTGCTTTGGTGTGGGGCTGGGGTGGTCTTGGGTGGGTTGGTGAGCACAGAGCCCCCCGACTTCACACCCCCCATGCAACCTAATGTGTCCCTATTTCCCTTGTCCCCCACCCGTGCCACATTCAGCAGCTTCCGCTTAAAATTCTTCTAAATTTTCCTCTGAATTCCTCAAAAATTTGCACCTGCATCCCCAGTTTCTTGCATTCCCACGAGCAAGTTCTTGCTCTTGCCCCTGCAGAAAACAAACAAAACACAACTAAAGAACCACCAGAGGATGCAGAGAAATTGGTAAAACTTTAGTTACAGCAATGAGGAGGGGAGAAAGCGAGGTGAACCCGCAGGGAGGAGGCGTGGGGCCCTGGGCATGTCGAGTGGTCCATGAGGTAGGTCGGTGCTGGAGCATTAAGGCCTGGGGAGGAGGATGTCACTCACTGCAGGAATGACAATGAGCGAATACTGGGAAAGAAAATAGTGAGATTCATCTGGAAATGCTCAGCTGGAGGGGATGGGGTGTCCTGGTGGTGGAGATGAGGGTGAGGTGTGTAGAGGTGGGACCAAAGAACTCATGGCAGACGTCATCCATCAGCTCATCATCACCTGCATCCATGCTGTATCTCCTTTGGGACAAGAAAACCAGATTTTAGAGCCACCAAAATCTTGAAGGACGTTGACCATCAGCTCACCTTCACCCTCATCCATATTGAATCTCCTTTGGGACTAAAGAATCAAGCTCTGGAGCCACCAGGCTCATAGAAGACATCAGTTCATTGCTGTCTTCATCCATCTTGAGGGATATCAGCCACCAGCTCATCTTCACCCTCATCCATTACATCTCCTCTGGGACAAAGGAAACATGTTTTGGGGCTACCAGGCTCTTGGAAGACATCAACCATCAGCTCATTGTCACCTTCATTCATGTTCTATCTCCTTCGGATCCTGGGAACAAAGTTTTGAAGCCACCAAGCACTTTGGAGGACATCAACTATCAGCTCACCTTCAGCTTCATCCATTTTCCATCTCCTCTGGGACTAAAGGAGTCACGTACCAAGCTCATGGAGAACATCAACCATCAGGTCATCTTCACCTCCAGCCATGTTACATCTCATCTGGGACCAGAGAGCTGCATCATGGAGCTACCAGGCTCGTGGGAGACATCAGGTCATCTTCACCTTCATCCACGTTTTATCTCCTCTGGGTCCAGGGAACAGAGTTCTGGAGCCACCAGACTCTTGAGGGACATCAGCCCTCAGCTCCTCTTCACCCTCATCCATGTTCCATCTCCTCTGGGACTAAGGATTTGTTGTCCTGGGGCTACCAAGTTTTCAAACACATAGAATTGGATCCCTTCCTCAGTACCGGGCAACTTCAGGGCCTCCTGGGCTACCTTGGAGGCCGCCAACCATCCTTGGAAGCTCTTGGAGGCCACCAACCATCAGCTCATCTTCACCCCTAGCTATGTTGCAACCGCAACGGCAATTCCTGGTGGATCATCCTCTCTTCACCTCCCCCAGACCCCCATCCCACCACCCAACCCTATCACTTGCCCCTGGCGGCCGCCCGCGCGTGGATCCGCGTGTGCCGGGCGAGCGAGGACTTATTGCTGAAGCTCTTCCCGCACTGAGGACAGGGGAAGGGCCTCTCGCCCGTGTGCGAGCGCTCGTGCACCGTCAGGTCCGCCAGGTACTTGAAGCTCTTCCCGCAGGCCCCGCAGGGGTAGGGCCGCTCCTCGGTGTGGCTGCGCTGGTGCATGGTGAGGTTGGACTGCTGGCTGAAGCGCTTCCCGCATGCCGCGCAGGGGTAGGGCCGCTCGCCCGTGTGCGACCGCTGGTGCTTGTTGAGGTCCGACGGGTTGGTGAAGGTCTTCCCGCACGCCCCGCAGGCGTAGGGCCGCTCGCCGGTGTGCAGCCTCTGGTGGGTGGTGAGGGTGGAGAGGTGGCCGAAGCTCTTGCCGCACGCCCCGCAGGCGTAGGGCTTCACCCCGGTGTGGGTCCGCTGGTGGGTCTTGAGGTGGGTCAGGCGGCCGAAGGTCTTCCCGCATTCCCCGCACGGGTAGGGACGCTCCTTGCCGTGTGCCGGTGGTTTCGCCCACGGTTTCTCGGCGTTCCCGGTGTCCTCCGTTGGTCTGGGCGGTCTTTGGGGTGGTGGGAAGGTGGTGGGATCCTCTGGGATCCCTCTGGGGCGGTGGTGGGTCTCGGTCTGCGTGGGAGTCCTGGTGGTGGGGCCGCCTGGGGGGATGCTGGGGGGATGCGGGGGGTCTTGGGTTGTCAGAATGGGGTCCTCCAGCTCCGTGCTGGCTGCGGTGGGACCTGCTGGTGGGAAGAAGGGAATCTGGGAGCTGGTCCTCGTGGGACATCAGCCCGCTCCTCCAAGGCCCCGTCACTCTGTGGTCTCCTCTACCAATGGTGGAGATGGTCCAACTCCCACCACTGGGCAAAACCCCAAATCCCAGCGTCATGAGTTGGTCCATACTGGTGGGGAATGAAGACAAGGCCACTACCCTTGAGCAAAGCCCCAAGTCCCAACATCATCATTGGGTCCATCAAGCCATTCTGGGTGGGGACGAAGATGGAACCATCACCACCGAGCAAAATCCAAATCCCAACACCACTGGTGGATCCATACTGGTGGGAGATGAAGATTCAACCACCACCACTGAGCAAAACTCCAAATCCCAGCATCACCACTGGCTCCACCAAACCGTACCATGTGGGGATGAAGACGAAGCCATCACCCCTGCACAAAACCCAATGAGTCCTGCCCAAGACCAAACCCATCGCAAGAGACCTCTCCATCTCCAGGCTGCTCACGCGCATTTTTAGGGGGAGAATCGGGATTTTTTCCCTCCACCCCATTACCTGTTTCCTGCAAACTTCTCTCTTCTTCCTCTTCCACCTCAAGATCCAGCCTGCCATTGCCCTCCCACCACTCGTCCCCAGCGGGCTCTGATGGGGGGCTGGGGGGGTCCAGCACCACCTCAGGGTCCTCCGCGTTGCCTGGGGACACCTCCTCCAGCTTCACACGCACCGTCACCTGCGGGACAGGAGCATGGAAGGGACAGAGAGGTTGGGGGAAACGAGGAGTGTTGGGGCAGGAGGCAAAGAGAAATGCTACCCTATTTTGGGTGGGGGACGTGGGGTTACTGCTTTCACTGGTGGGAGGGGGGGAAGGGGTTATGCAAAGGGAGTGCTGCCCTCATTTTGAAGGGGAGGAAGGAATTAGTGGGGGGGGTCCAAGGGATGTGGTACCCCCATTCTGGAGGGGGGGGGAAATGGGTTATAAAAAGGAGCTGCTGCCCTCTTTTGGGGTGGGGGACATGGAGTTGTGGGGCGGGAGGGCTCAAGGGAGGTACAACCCTAATTTGGGGGGGACAGATGGGG
>NW_018364419.1:202116-233569 GCF_002078875.1 Numida meleagris | reverse complement strand
CCCTGCCCTTCCCCTCACCCCACATCACATTGACACAAACTCAAGGACTTCTCATGGGCGGTGTCGGGCACAGTTTATTTCCTCCAGCGACATTTCCCCCTCGGCAGATCCCGTTGCAGGCACCGCTGGGATGGCCTCGCGGAGCGTGGAGATCCAGCTCACCAACAACACGAGGGATGTGACCCTGCGCTCCCCCAGGTAATGCCACCACAGGGAACTGGGGACAGGTGGGCAGGGACATCTGCCTTCCAAGACAAATCCATTTGTTTTGGTTGTGGTTAGGGGTTCCCCTACTAATCACATTAGCGGTGTCATTACTACCTGAATAAAAACACGTATTTGCTGTATCGAAGGACACGCACACAGAGGTTGGTTCTTACGGACAACAGTTGTGTTGCTGAGGGTTGAAGATGGAGCACGCTGTTGGTGTCGGGGGTGTTGGTGGTGTTTTGTTTGGAATGGGAAGTGACAGAGCCTCCATCACAGAGAAGTGGTAGAACCTCCATCCCATGAAAGTTTTGGAGCCTCCATGCCAGGGAGATGGTAGAACTTCCATCCCAAGGAAGAGATGGAGCCTCCATGACAGGGGAATGGTAGAACCTCCATTCCATGGAAGCTCTAAAGCCTCCATAAGAGGGAAATGGTAGAGTCTCCACCCCTGGAGGAGTTTGACGTGGCACTCAGGTTTGGTGATGGGACTCAGGTCAGGCTGGTGGTTGGACTCGAGGATCTAGAAAGCCTATTCCAGCTGGGATGATGTGATGGTTCTGTGATCTCCCTCAGGGCATTAAAGATGAACTCAAGAGCTCTCCAAATACCCACCCTCTTGCCCACCCCTCTCCTCTCCCCTTCCCTCTCCTCCCTCACTCCTCTGTTTCTCCATGCCCTCTCTCTCTCCCTTTCCTCATTTCTCCTCTCCCTCCAGGACCTACTGCTACAGCGGCTACAGCTCCGTGCCCCCCAGCCCCATCATCCCACCAGGAGCCATGGAATGCTGCACCTTCACCAACTCCCCGCACCTTTTCCGGGGCAGCGTGGGCGTCCTGGTGTACGAGGCAGAGGCCTTCACCCTGGCCATCCTCTTCTCCAACCCTTACAACTACAAGTTTTTCAACATGGAGTTTGCTGTGGAGATCTCCCCGGAAAAAGCCCACCTTGGCTTACTGGAGGATATCTATAAGAGGATGTACAGAGGTTTACCCTCAAATCCCAGCAACAGGGGCATGATCCAGCTTGTCAAGCTCCGTGCAGCCCAGGAGACCATGCAGGTCTCTGCTGGTGGCACACAGGTCATGGCCACCATGTCCAGTGCTGCAAAATCAATCATTAAAGTAGTTGTGGAGAACGAAGACTGTCCTCCCCCGTATTTAGAGAAAGTACCACCCCTTTTCTTTATGCAACATGACCCAAAGAAAGGGAGAAGATACCAGAAGAAGCAAGGAAAAAATGATCCTTGCTTCCTGTAGATGCTAAGCAGAGCGTGCTGCCCTCAGAAAACGCTGAAGTAGAGCAATAGTGCACAGATGTTAATTTGTTTTGTTTTGCTTTGTTTTCCTTCTTCTCTTCTTGTTCTTCCTTGCGGTTGGAAGCGGCAATGGCAGCCGAGCCAGCAAATCATGGCAATAAAAAAGCACTGCAAATAACAATAACAGAAAAGCGTTGTGGTGTCTTGGGGCAGCAGGTGTGGGTGAGGTGGGAGGGTCTGAGCTCTGCTGGGTTTTGTGGGGAGGAGTGGTGCAAGGTAGCTCTGAAATGCAAATCCAAGCCTGTGCCATAACAGAGGCTCAGGACGTCCCATGGCCAAGGGGGAAATGACCAAAGGACAGAGTGGCAGTGGTTTCGCCACTGGGTCCCATCTGCTGGATCAGATGCACCCAGGAAACAGGGTCTTTGGTGGGCAGCGTGGGAAGACCCAAATGGGAAGACCGACTGGATTTATGCTCCTCAACATTTGGGTGATGCTGGCAAAGGGACTGGTGCTGCTTTGGGCAACAAAGACATCTTGGTGGCCACCAGGAAAGTTCTCAACCATACCTCTCTCATGCTGACTTGCCAGGGACTGAGGCTCAAACCTGGTGGGAAATTGTGCGCCTGGGAAATCTTCAGAGACCAATGAAAAGGGTTGATGTTCAGAGAGAAAAGCATCTTTAATTAATTAGTGGACTTCCGTGGCCAAGAGCTATTGTTATGGAATTGGAAAGCCTGGAGAGGTGCTGTTGGTGCTTGCCTATGCAGAGCAGGTGGCGTTGAGCCAAAGAGATGCTGTTTTGTGCCAATTGCCCCTGCCACATCCACTGGGGACTGCAATATTATATACCCAGGGGCATTTCTGCGGTCCAACAACAAGTCATCCAGATGCAAGAGATTTTGGAGGACTCTTTCTTAGTGAAATGTTGGGTTTTTCCACTGGGGGACGGATGCAATGCTTCAAGCTGGCCAGCTGGACTCGCTTTCCTGCAAGAAAGATGTGGCAGTGGATGTGTAAATGCCCGTTGTTGGACCACACCTGCAGAGCTGAGCATCCACACGAGGTGAGCGCAGCACCTTGGGTGTGGGAAGCCCACTTGGTGCCTCCTGATCCCAACCTTAGCGTGCTCAGCTCACCCACGACTCCTGGGTTGGAAGCCATGGTTAATGGGCACCATGCAGTAGGGTTGTGCTGGTTGGGGTCACTCTTACCTATCTGCAGGAAGAGGTGGATGCTCAAAGCCAGAACCAGGAGGGAGATGACCACGAGAGCCAAGCTGAGTGAGATTCCCAGCCCTAAGAGAAGGGAAGCAGATGGAAGTGGGGAGGAGAACTGGTTCCCACAAGGTGCTGGGAGTCCCAAGGTCCCTGCACCTCTGTGTGACCCCTTCTCCACCAAAAGTGGGACTGTCACCAAATTCAGTGCCGTGGACATGGCTTTGTGTAGCCCCACATGGAAATCCAGCAGGGGTTGGAGATCCCTGGGCCACTGCTGGGGCTGCACCACCTTGAAGGGAAAAATGCTTTTCCTAATCTGCATCCCAGACTTTCCTTCGAGTCTGGGGAAAGGGTTGGGAGTATTGTCCCTTCCACAGCCAATTCGCCCAAAACTGCCATTGGGGAGCGATGGGAAGGTGAAGTGAACTGCAATACATCTCAGCTTCTTCATGGTGAAGGTCTATACCCTCCTCCCGAGGAAGAAAATTGAGGAATTTCCATTTGCATGGACTGCCTGGCCTGAACGCACCTCAGAGATTGGAAACCCAAAAGCTTGGACAAAGTTCAGTCATTAAAAAACAAGGATGCTCACCTTCAGCTGGCAGCTCTGAGATGGTGGTGGTGGTGCTGTTCCTCAGCTCACCCTTCCTACCTGAGCAACAAACACACCAAAAGAAAGGGTGCTGACCCAAAAACCACCCCGTGCTACGCAAAATGCAGCCAAGCAGTGATGTTTGAGTTGGCCAAGACCCAACTGGTTTGGCACTGCAGAGAATTGGGGTTAACCAGGGGCATCCTGGAAAGATCATGGAAGTGACCATCCTGGAAGAGATGTTAAGGCACATGAGGGATGAGCGAGTGATCCAAGACAGCCAGCACGGCTTCACCAAGGGAAAGTCGTGCCTGACCAATCTAGTGGCCTTCTGTGATGGCATCAGTGGACAAAGGGAAAGTGATCGATGTCATCTACCTGGACTTGTGCAAGGCCTTTGACATGGTCCTGCACCACATCCTTATCTCTAAATTGGAGAGGGATGGATTTGAAGGGCGGATTATCTGGTAGATAAGGAATTGGTTGGATGGTCACAGCCAGAGGGCTGCAGTCAATGGCTCTATGTCCAGGTGAATGCAGTGATGAGTGGTGTCCATCCCTGGAGGTGTTTGAGGACAGGCTGGATGGGACCCAGGGCAATCTGATCTAGTACTTGATCTAGTGGTTGGCAATGCTGCCTGAGGCAGGGGGATTTGGAACCAGATGATCCTCGAGGCTCCTTTCAACCCAATTCTGTGATTCTATGATCCCTTCATGGAGCCGGACATGTTGGTCAAGACCCTACTGGGTTGGCCATGTAGAGACCCTAAATTCATGCAAGGAGGGGCAACCACTGTTGGTTTATTTCACTAGCTGCCCCTGACATGGGGCAGGGACCACCTCCTATTGCCCTTGCTCACCTCCGATGGTCAGGAGCCAGGGGATGCTCAGACTTGAGATCTTGATGTACCCGAGGTTGCTCTGCCGTCGGTACCCACAGGAGTAGGTGCCGCTGCTCTCTGCAGAAAGCTGGATGGCAAGTGTAGCGGTGAACTGCTTGCGTCCCACCGGGAGGTTCTCCAGCACCACCCCGTTCTTGCAGAAGAAGATGTGGGTGACAGGAGCACGGGAGAAAACCAGGCAGCGGGCAAGAACCAAGTTGCCTTCCTGAGCCGAGGAGATGTTTGGTAGGAGCGCTGGTGGGGGAAAGTCACCTGCAACAGCAAAGGGACACGGTACCGGCGTGGTGGTGTGCACTGGGGGTTGTATATTTTGTTTTCTGCCTTGGAGCACCCAGCTCTCCCCACGGCCGTGCACAGGAAACCTCAGACCGCAGAGCTAAGCAATGCCTTCCTCTGTCTGCAGATGGGACGCTGCTGGGATTTTCCAGCCTCGCTGCAGCCTTTTGCGCAATTTATCGTGGTCTCACGGTCCCATCCGTGGGGGCTCAAGCCCTGAGTCACCCCCTTGTGCCACCTCTCAGGGCGTGCACATGCGTGTGTTGCCCATGGAGGGCTCCTCCAAGCACTCCTACAGCATGTACTCACCTAGGGGGCTGCAGGTCTCCGGCTCCATCCCACCAGCACCTACGTGGGGTGGAAGAAGGGGTGAGTCTGAGACGGTCTTCAGAGCTTTTCCAGGGGCAGAAAAGGGGACATCTCTTTGGGGTCAGAAGCTTGAAGAAGATAGGCTGCGTCCTGCCGAGCTCTTGGCTGGCACCTTGACTCGTCATCTCCCTCCCTAATAAAAACAATACGGGAGATTTCCCAAGGGGACGGGCTCAAGTCCACCCTATTCCGTCCCATAGAATAAGTAAAGACCTCTGAGATCCTCTAGTCCAGCCATCAGCCCAACAAACCACATCCCTCAGTGCCACATCCCCACCTTCCTTGAGCACCTCCGGGGACAGTGACTCCACCACTCCCCTAGGCACCCTCGATGCCAGCGCAGCACCACTCATTCTGAGAAGAAATCCTTAATATCCAACCCGAACCTCCCCCGGCGCGACTTAAGGCCGTTACCTCTCATCCTCAACGCCAACGTTCTCCCATCCAGCCCTCACCAACCTTCAACGCAGCCCAACAGGAGCAGGGTTGCTGCAGCCCCGGCCAGCCAGCTCCTCCCCATGCCCGATGCTCATCGGAGCGCAGCGCTCAGGCGGAGTGACCCAGCACCACGCTGCAAACCCAGCGCTGACGTTTCCATGCCTTCACAGCTCTGCACTGCGAATACGTCACCACCTCTCGTGTTTCTGGGAAAAAAATACAGGATTTCGTAACTTCTCTTTTTGTTTCGTTGTTTTGGGTTTTTTTTTTTGGTTGTTTCTCCGAGGCCCGCTAGACCGGCTTAATGCGGACCTGAGGTTTTTATATTATATGTTTATGTGCGTGGGGTTTGCTCCAAAAGTCATGCCTCTCGTTTTATGATGTTGGCCCGCAACCTCAGAGGCGGATGTTGGTGTAGAGGTTGGGCCTTCCCACCAATATTCTCTTGCAACACGAAACGAAGAGCATCTCAATCAGCTCATGCAGTGGATTACGACCAAGGAACTGTGTACAGAGCCGAATATCAGCTTCAGTGCATTGGAAGCAACGGCAGCAACGTTGGGATGTCACAATGTTCGCACCAGGTGGGTCCCGCAAATGCTCACACAGGAACCAAGGCTCAAAATTCCACAGTCAGGGCAGAGAAGAAGACAACCTGTCTCTTACAACACAATTATCACCAGGCCCCATGCCATTTTTAAGTCTGGAGAGCACATTGCCAGTCTTGGCTGTCCTGACACATCCATCCACCATACAGAGAGGATCTGATGCCTTCTGACTCTGGGCTGCTGAAAGATGGACTGTGTGGGCAACATTTTCCTAGCAATGCTGCCATCAATGTGTAATAGCATGCCCATGGATGTGGGATTCCAATGGGGTCTGGATGGTTCCTGGGGGGTCCCAGTAGTGTTATCAGGGGGGCCAGGTGGTATTCAATGCGTTCTCAATGGTACTCAGAGTGGTCCCTGGGGCATCCCAATGGATCCCAGGGCACCCTGGTGTCACCCATGGGGGTCAGGGATGTTTCTAGGGGAGGTTGGGAAGGGGTTCCTGATGTACCACGGCTGCCTCTCAGTGCACATCAGCTCCGTGGGTCCCACCTCTGCCCTCCTCCATCCCCACCTCTAACCCCCCCACCCCCAACGCCCATTCAGAGCCTCAACCCCACAAGAAAGGAACAGGCAACAGAATGTAGGTGTAAAAGTGAGTTTATTTTACAGGTTTAATAAATAAAAATATAAATACATATAAAATAAATAATAAATAAATAACAGTGGGGGAAGGAGGGGGGGGGGGGAGGTCAGCCCCTATCACCCTCCCCCCCCACCCTGAGCATTCAGGGCCTTCCCCGTCCGTGGGGTACTCCTCTTCAACAAGTGGGGGTCTCGGGGCTTCCCATCAGCCTGGGGGTTCCTGGGGGGGTTCCTCCAGCAGCGGGGTCCTCGGGGGGTCCCGGAGGCTCTCCCCTCGCTGCAGCCGTTCCCAAACACGCTCCCGGTGGGCAGGCTGCAGGACGGGGTCGAGGACGGGGCGCAGCAGGGCCCGGCGGCGGGCAAAGCGCAGGCGGTCGCGGGCCATGGTCTCCCAAGGACCTCGGCGGGCATCAGGGTCTGGAGGGGGCTGGAGCAGGAACACCTGGACCTGAAGATTGAACCGTACCTGGAGGGGGAGGGGGGGAGGAGGGAAAAGAAAACAGGGGGATGATGTCAGCCTGATGGTGTCATGGGTGATGCAAGAGGCACGGGACTGCCTCATGACTCCTCTCCTCCACCCTCCCCTTCCATGTTGGCTCAGCTTCGTGGTGACAGGAGGGGCCGATCCCTTCGGAGTCCCACAGTTCTGTGGGGTTCCCATCTCATGCCCCCCAACCCCCAAATCCCCACCCACGTGGGGCTCACTTTCTTGGTGCCGCGGTCCTCGCTGCTCACGGGTTCTTCAGCCTTCGGGGATTCCTCAATTTTGGGAGGGTCCCCATCCGTTGGGGGGGTGCCGGGGCTGTCCCCGTCCCACCCCTGCTCGTCATCGTCGTCCTCGTCAGGCTCCGGGCGGTAGAAAAGGGCATGGAGCAAGGGGGGACGCAGGGGATCCTCAGCCGCCATCAGAGGGGTACAGGGGGGTGCCATGTTCTGGAAGGAGGACAGAAAAATGAGGGGGGGAGGGGGAAAATCAAGGGATCCCCAGCCTCCCATTAACACAGGACCCCCCCCACCCCACCCCTCTGACTATGGGACTCCCAGACCCATAGCGCTCCCTATACTTTGGGAACCCCCCCCACCCCCCCAAATTTTTGGGGACCCTCTCAACGTCTGGGTCCTTCCTGAATCCGGCAACCCCTCTCTACGCATCGGGATCCCCCGCCAGTTCTTACCTGACGCTGGCTCCGCTCGCTCCGTGTCTGTTTCCATTGCTCCTCTCTGTGTCATCGCTGCCGCTCTATTGTGCCCAGGCGGCCGCCGCCTCTCGATATAAGGACAGCGATGACGTCACTCGAGGGGGGGGGGGGGGGGGGTGGAATTCCCAGACTCAGCGCGAAACGTCAGCCCGGCAGGCGGCTCCCCATTGGTCGCTGAACAGAAAGGGGGCGTGGCTAATCGACTCGCGGGGGGAAGCCGCTCCCATTGGCGGGCTGCAGAGGGGAGGCGGTACTTCCGGGGGCGACGGCGTTACTTCCGGAATGGGATTTCCGGTTGTTTTCTGAGGCTGGCGGTCGTGCGGAGCACTTCCGGGCGGTTCAGGCCTTTAAGGCCTCCCCGGGCACCTCGCTGTGAGCTGGGGATCTCAGTGTGCTCCGGGGAGCCTTGAGGGGCGCCTGTAGATCCTCACTGCGTTCTGTTGTGCCTTGAAGACGTTCTGCTCTGCCGTAGAGGCCTTCGAGGCCCATCCCAGTGCATTGTCCCACCGCAGAGTGCCCTCATGTGCTCCAGGGAGCCTGAAGGCCTCCCAGTGCGCCCCAGCTGAATCCAGTAACCACCCAGTGCGCTCTACGGGACGCCAGAGTCCACACAAAGGTGCCTGATGTGCTCTTGGGGGCTCTAGAGGCCTCGCGCTGTGCCCCAGTGGCTGCCCAGGACGCCCTGTTTGACTCTAAGGCACGCTGAAGTGCTCCTCGCTGTGCCCTAAAGCCCTTGGAGTGTGCCCCATAGGCCTCTAAGAGCCCCCCCAAGTGCATTCTGGTGACCCCTGAGCACTCCAGAGGCGTCCATTTGCTCCCCAGGGTGACTGAGAGCAGCCTCGCAGTGATATCTTCCAGTTCCCGTGGGGTGCATCCTACAATCCTACAGACGTCTCCATGCTGAATTTGATCAAATATTCCCTAGCCAACTTTCTTTCCCCTAATGCTCTTAGAGAGGAACTTCTTGTTGACTTTGCTGTATAGGGACAGATGCAATTCTGCTGGAGTTTTGCTTTCTCAGCTCCATCCCTGGAGGCTTGGGTGATGTCTGTGTCTTCCTGGTGTCATCCCGGCGTCGTTTGTGCCCATCTGGGTGAAAAGTGGGGCGAAATGCTCCGAAGAGGGCAAAACAGGGGGAAAAGGTGTCGAAGGACAATGCAGGGAGAGGACGCTGACCCCAAGGAACAGGAAAACACGACCCCTGCTGTAGTTCTGAGTGTCCAGAAATGAAAGCGGTGGCTCTGCAGACACAGCCTCTCTCCGTCACCCCCTTTCAATGGGGCAAGGTGAGTAACAGGGCTCACTGTTTCCCTCCAGCCTCCCACAAGGCAGATAAGGAACAGCAGAGCTCCAGTGGCTCCAGCATGGCAAGGGCACAGCAATCCGGGTTATGGCTGCTGCAGTGAATAAAGGGCTGTGAGCTGCTGGGGGGCTGGTTTGTACTGGGGGCGGGGGGGGGAGTCACATGGCACCCCCATAAATCAATCTGGGGGAGGAGGACACCCCCATAAACCACTCAGTAGCTTGTTCCATACTAAAAAACCTTAACCAACCCCCAAAAATCGCATGCATCGAGGCAGGTTGATTGCTTTATTCTACTCAGGTTTTGCAAGGGAGGGGGTTTAGGGAGCAATTTGGAGGTCCATTATGGGGTAGTACCCCCCGGCCCTACAGCCCCCACCTGGCGCCGTGCCTCGTCCATCATCTCGGCGATCAGCTCACTCTCGGCCAGCGGCATCACGGGGCTCTCGGTCAGCCCTGGGGGGACAGGGTCAGCGGGACACCCCCATCACTGTGCCCTCCCCCTCCCCGTTGTTTCAGGTCTTTCCCATTATTTGGGACCCCCACGTCATTTAGAGACTCCGCCATCATTTAGCGATACCCCCCAGTATTTTGGACCTCCCATCATTTTGGATTCCCCGTCATTTAGGACCCCTGTCCCATTACCCCCCACCACCACTCGCACCCCACTATGCCCCCTCACCCTGCAGCAAGCACTCCCGCACGTGCTGGGCCTCGTAACGCAGCCCCGTGCTGTTGGGGTAGTTCAGGGGTTCCGCAGAGGGGGGCAAAGGGAAAACTTCTCTCTTGCCTTCCCAGATCAGCTCAGTGGGGCAGTTCATGTGGCTGGGGATCTGCAGGAGAGGGAAGCAGCAGTGACGCCCCCCAAGGATCCCCATTCTCCCCCTTATTCCTCCCCACTAAAAAGCCAGGGACCAAAGTGCTCCCACCCCAAAGCCCCCCATATTTTTATGGTCACCCTCCCCAGATTACCCCACAATCCCATTCCTTAGGATCCCAGTGCCCTCCTCGCGAAAATGGACCCCAATATCCCCATCTTAAAAGGAGACCCCAAAATCTTCCCTCTCATGACAGGGGACCCCAATTTCTCTTCCCCTTAAAAGCAGACCCCACTATCCTCCCCCCCTTACAAACATCCCAATATTTCCACCTTAAAATCAGACCCCAATATCCCCTCTTTAAAAGCCGACCCCCAAATCCCCCCCACCCATTGAAAGGGTACCCCAATATTCCACCCTTCAATGTGACCCAATATCCTTGTGACCCTTTACTAGCAGACTTCAATACCCCCTTCACCCCCACCCCTCTCTATGGCCCCGTTACCCCCCATTACTCCCCCACACCTCCACCCAGCCGTGGGTTCCCCCCAGTGCGGCCCCCCCCGGCAGCTTTGCATCCATGGACACGGTCAGTGCCGCCTGCCGCCCCCCCTCGTACTGCAGCATCAGCGTCACCGTCTCGTCCACCCCTGTGGGCCCCCCCCCCCCAAGAATGACACCATTTGTGACAACGGGACCCTCAAAGTGCCCCCATCCAAATTCCCCCCATGGGGGTTTTAGGTCCCCCCCATCTGAGAACCCTCCCCCAGTTAAACCCTGGGACCCCCGCAGCCCCACATGGGGGCAAGTAAACTGCTTTGGAACCATAAACATCTATGGGAGCCCCTGAACCCCCATAGGGAACACAAATCCCCCCTCCCACGTCCCCGTAGGACCCCCCTCCCCCTGAACTCCATGGGGAATCCATACACTTCTATGTAGTGGTGGGGATCCCCCACCACTATGGGGATCCCATATACCCCTATAGGACCCCCCAGACCCCATGATATCTCCATACACCCTTATCACAGCCCCTAGCTCTACCCCCACCCCCCAAAAAAAAACAACCCCCAAAAAGCCCATAGAAATCCCCACACCCCTCCAGGCCTCCCCATCACCCCCATGGGGATGGTGTTCTCCCTAGTGAGAGTCCCCCAGATCCCGCAGGACCCCCCCCCCCCCTTACCCGAGGGGTGCAGGCAGCCCTCTGCCCGCAGGCGTAGGGGGGGGCAGCCCCTCCCCAGCAAGGCGCTGGCCATCTGCAGCCCATAGCCCCCCAGGTCCAGGAGGGCCCCCCCGGCCAGGCTGGGTTCCCGCAGCCGCTCCACGGCCCGCAGGGGGAAGGCCAGGGCTCCCTGCAGCACCCGGCACTCCCCCAGGGCCCCCCCATCCACCAGCGCCCTCAGCCGCTTCCAGGCTGGGAAGAAGCGGGTCCAGAAGCCCTGGGAAGGGAGGAGAGTGGGTGCACTGGGAGGAGCTGGAAGCACTGGGAATGGGGTTGTGGGGGACTGGAGGAAGGAATGAGGGCAGCTGGAAGGGACTGGGAGTACTAAGAGTGGGGTTATGGGGCACTGGGAGCTCTGGGAGTGGGGTAATATGTGGCTGGGAGGGACTGGGAGCACTGGAAATGGGTTTTGGAGGACTGGGAGTGGGGTTATGAGGGGTTAGGGGGGACTGGGATCATTGGGAGGGACTGGGAGCACGAAGAATGGGGTTATGGGGCACTGGGGGGCACTAAGAATGGGGTTATATGAGAATGGAAATGACTGGGAGCACTGGAAATGTGATTATGAGGGACTGGGAGTAGGGTTGTGGGGAACTGGGAGCAGTGGGAATGGTGTTATGGAGGACTGGGAGGACTGGGAGAACTGGAAGGGACTAGGAGTGGGGTTATGGGGTCTGGGATTGCTGGGAGGGAAGGGAATTATCGAGCACTGGGAGCGGGACTATGGGCACTGGGAGGGACTGGGAATGGGTCCAGAAGCCCTGGGGAGACGTATGGGCACTGGGAGGGACTGAGAGCACAGGAAATGACATAATGGGGGACTGGGAGGGACTGGGAATGGGATGATGGGCACTGGGAGGGACTGGAAGTACTGGAAATGGCACTATAGGGGATTAAGAGAGACTGGGAATGTACTCAGAAGCCCTGGGGAGAGGGGTGTGGGCACTGGGAGGGACTGGGATCAGCTGGGAGTGGCATTATGCGGGACTGGGAGGGGCTGGGAATGGGATTACAGGCGCTGGGGAGGGGCCGGGGGCATTAGGAATGGCGTTATGAGCAATGGGGTTATGGGGCACTGGGGCTACTGTGAACTCTGGGGTTACTGGGAGCACTACTAATAGGGCTGCTGGCAGCACGGGGCCCACCTCCATCAGGAAGACGCCCGCCTCCCGTGCGGCCGCTGCCATCTCCTTGGCCTCGCGGGCGCTGATGCCCAGCGGCTTCTCCACCAGCACGGCTTTGCGCGCCCGCAGGAAGAGGAGGGTGGCCGGCAGGTGCTGCGGGTTCACCGTGCCCACGTACACCACGTCTGGGGACAAGGAGAACCCATGAGGGAGAATGAGACCCCACTGGGGACGAGGAGAACTCACTGGGGATGGGGTGACCCACTGGGGACTGTGAGACCCCATTCGGACAGGGGACGGCACTGGGGACAGTGTGACTCCAGTGTGGACAGTGAGAACCCACTGGGGACAATGAGACCCTACTGGGGACAGGGAGACACCAGTGGGGGAGAGAGGACACCAGTGAGGTACCACTGGGGACAGAGAGACCCCAATGGGGCCAGGGGACCTCCAGTGGGGACAGGAGGATCCTCCTCACCCCACGCACACCACGTCCGGTGACAGCGGGGGACGTGAGGGGACAGTGCGATGTCTCCCCACAGCCCAGTGATCCCATGGGTCACTATGGGTCCCGTGGGGCGGTGACCCCCTGTCCCCATGGGGTGTCCCCCCCAGCCCCACTCACCCACTTGGGGGTCTCTTGCCAGCTCCTCGTAGCTCCCATAGGCGCGTGCCACCCCGTGCAGCTGTGCGTACTGCTGGGCACGGGACAGCTCCCGCGCCGCCACCGCCACTGCCTGGGGACGAGGAGGGGGAGAGGGGATGACGGGGGTCCAATGAGGTGACCCCCCCCCAATCCAGGACCACCCTACCCACCAGGTGCTCCTCGGCGGGCAGTGTGCGCAGGGCCACCAGGAAGTCGTGGCTGATTTTGCCGGCTGAGCAGATGCCCCAGCGGGTCGGGGGGGGGCGGGTGGTACCGGGGGGGAACTCGCTGGGTTCCTGGGGGGTCACAGTGGGGTCTGGAGGGGTCTCAGTGGCTTCCAATGGGCTCCCGGAGGTCTCTGGGAGGGTCTTGGTGGTATCTGGGGGGGTCTCAGTTCTGCCCAGTGGGGTCTCCATGGTCCCTGGGGGGGTCCCAGTGGTGCTCAGGGGGTCCTGGTGGTGTGCTGGGGTGTCTGGCTGGATTCTTCAGGGGGGGCTCCAGATGGTGTCCAGTAGGGTCCTCTGGTGGCTCTCAGCGGTTCCGGGGGGGTCACGCAGCACTCCCTGCTCATCCCAGGCTGCCTTATGTGTGCTGTGGGTGCGGGGGTGGTCGAGCCGCACCCGATTGGAGCCCCCCGGGCGTTGGGTGTTGGTGGAAGCCCAATGGGTGCGAGGGGGGGTCAGAGGGCGGGGAACCAAAGGGCTGTCCCGAGGGTGGGGGCGGGGTGGGGGGGTTGGAGAGATGTGGATGGAGCCTGTATGCAAATGAGCGAGGGGGAGTGGCCAACACTCTGCCCTTCAGCGTCAACAGGGGGAACCAAAGGGTTTGGGAACCCCCCCCCCCCCCCCGTAAAGGAACAGGCAATAGAATGTGGTAAAAGAAAGTGGCTTTTACTGATAAGATTAACAAATAAAACAGTAAATAACGATGGGGGAGCTCAGCCCCTCTCTGCCCCCAGCCTATATCCCTGAGGTGTGTATGGGGTGTTCCCCACCAGTGTAGGATTCTTTTTCAATGAGGGGGTCCTGGGGAGTTCCCCATCAACTGGGGGGGTCCCAGAGGGGTCCTGATGGTGTCCTGTGTGATGGCAGAGGCACAGAGGCATTCCCGTGTTCAGATTCCAGCGGGTGCTCTCCAGATCTAGCAATGACTCATGGAACGTCACTTTTCTTCTCCCAGAAGTAAATGCTGCTCTCCTTCCCACCCCACATTTACCTGATTCCTTCCACATTAGCAGGCTGAATTTGGTTGCCTAAACCGAATCATTTCGGCAGCACTCTGCACTTGGCCTCGCTGAACCTCATGGGGTTCACATGGACCCACTTTTTGAGCCTGCCCAGGTGCCTCTGCGTGGCATCCCTTCCTTCTGTTGTGTCATCTCCACCGCTCTGCTTGGTGCTATCAGCACACTGCTGAGGATGCACTCGATCCCATCATCTCTGTCATTGATAAAGATGCTCAGGAGTACCAGACCCAAGACGGACCCCTGGGGAACTCCACTTATCACCGGCCTCCGCCTGGACATAGAGCCATTGACCACAGCCCTCTGACTGTGACCATCCAACCAATTCTTTATCCATCAAGTTGTCCACCCTTTAAACCCGTATCTCTCCAATTTAGAGATAAGGACGTGGTGCAGGACCACATCAAAGGCCTTGCACGAGTCCAGGTAGATGACATCGATTGCCTTCCCTTTGTCCACTGATGCCATCACTCCATCACAGAAGGCCACCAGATGGGTCAGGCATGGCTTTCCCTTGGTGAAGCCATGCTGGCTGTCTTGGATCACTTGCTTGTCCTTCATGTGCTTCAGCATCTCTTCCAGGAGGATCTGTTCCATGATATCCCAGGCCCAGAGGTGAGGCTCATGGGCCTGTAGCTCCGCAGGTCTTCCTTTCTCCCTTTCTTAAAAGTGGGGGTGATGTTTCCCTTTTTCCGGTCACCGGGGACTTCATCTGACAGCCACAGCTTTTCAAATACGATGGCGAGCGGCTCAGCCCCCACATCTACCAGCTCCTCCAGAGCCCTGGGATATGTATCACCCAGCCCCATGACGCAGTCTCCAACTTGCTCTTTGCTTACAGTAGGGGAGGTTTTACTCCTCCAACCCCCGCCCAGAGGTAGAGGAACATGAGAAATGTGGGAACCTGACTGCCAGTGAAGACCAAGGCAATGAGCTCGCTGAGTACCTCAGCCTTCTCCATGTCTGCTCTAGTCAGTTCTCCCTCCTCATTTATCGGAGGGGCACACTCTTCTTTGCCTTTCTCTGCTGACCAGTGTACCTGCAGAATCCCTTCTTGCTGTTTTTCACATCCCTTACTTTTCTTGGTCTATCTACTTTTTAACACAGAGGGCAATTCTCCACCCCTCCTACCTGGCCTATCCCTTCCGAAACGCTTGGAGCCCTCAATTATAGTATTCCAGTTGTGTGAGTCATCCTACTGCATTTCTGTGTTAGCAATTAGGTCATCATTTCCTAATTGCACCACGGTTTCCTTCTCCTCCTGCCTATTTTGCATGCTTCGTGCATTGCCATTGAGCAGGCACCCCCAACCCACGGCCCAGCTCACAGTGTATGTCAACCACTCATTGGTGCACTATGGGCACTGGCTGGGCTGAAACCACAGCCAAATTATTATGGCAAATAATTGTATGTGTTTTGGTGCACTGACTGAGCACAGTCCGGTGAACAGGGGAACATATGCATCCCTGCTTTCTGTTTTGATACAAGAATTTGAGAATAGGTTTCAAGATTGCAAAAAAAAAAAAAAAATCATCAATTTACATTTGCAACTCCATTTTCAGTTGATATAAATGCACGGCCTGCAAATTTTCAAATGGAATGCGTGGAGCTGCAACTGGATATTCAACTCAAATATTTGGTCATGTCTTTATACTAGGCTTTTATCAGAGATCTCTTAGCAGGGAGAAGTATCCCTTGCTTGCTGAATGTTATTGGAGACCCAACAGTGGATGTGAGCACAGTGGTGCATTTCAGCAGTGGTGACAAAACCAGGGGGCTCAGTTCTGCTGGTGCAGGTTTTGGCAAACATGGCGTGCATCTTCTTGTTCATTGCTGGTGAAAATGCATGGCTAATGGTGGTGGCTGATGAAAAATATTGTCTTGTAGCTGAGAATTCGCTCTATCAAGCGGGGTTATTGTGCTCATTGTATCTGTTGAAGTTTCAAGGAGATAGATAGGAGGCATTATTTTTGGAGTGATCTATGGCCCATGACAATTCCTCTTCATTCAGTGTAGTCCATGCAAGCCAAAAGGTTGGACATTCATGTCCTAGATCATAGAACTCAAAGCCCTGAGCTCAATGCCATCCACACAGCCATTCATTCAATGGGTCTGTTCTCCTATCCGGATCCCAGTCTGCAGTCATGATCTTTATGAAGAAAAAAGGGAATGGGAACGCACAGCTTCTTTGTTTCTGTTCTATTTTTTACTGAAACGTTGGCCACGTTACCTATTGTGCTCCTACAGAAACTGTCTTGTGGGACAGGGGAGTGTGGAGAGGCATGGGTTTACCATTGTCACCTTTGCTGTACAGAATTTAAATGAAATTACGTTTCCTTGTGGTGATGGCAAAAGTAATACTAAGTGGAAAGAAACATTCTGCTGGTGGTCCACAAGGCAGTGAGCCAGCACCTGTGTCGTTGCATTGCTCCTGGGCTTCTTACTGCTGGGATGCTTCCTAAAGGGTGAGATGGGGCTGAGAATGGAGTCAAAGGAGCAAGGGCACAGGGGGGAAATGCAGTAAAGATACCCTGCCTGTCACCAAGAGGTTCTATTTAAAGGGAAGCTATAAACAAGTTGGAGAGCATTGGTTTATATGGTCTGATAAGGTTAAGACAATAGGGAACAATTTTAAACTAAAAGAGGGGTGATTAAGGTTAGATGCTAGGAAGAAATTCTTTACTCAGAGGGCAGTGAGGCACTGGCACAGGCTGCCCAGAGAAGCAGTGGATGCCCCGTCCCTGGAGGTGCTCAAGGCTGGGTGGGATGGGGCCCTTTCCTGCTCTCTGTTCTTCTTCCTGTGACTGATGCTCAGAGTTGATGCCGTTTGCAGCTGGTGCATTCCATTCAACTCTTCTTTGTGCCAGGATAGGTTTGTTTTTCTCGTTTTACACAAATTAACTTCAGTAAGTGTATGTCTTTGGAATATAAGGAGTCCACTTCTAAGATCAATGACTAAAAACACTTCCTGTAGTAATTATGAATTCAAATTAGTTGATTAAGGATTAAGACTGACAAAACCAGACTTAGCTGATCTGCCACCAAGTACTTCTCATTCTCACGCCACTGAATTTTTATACATGAATACGTACCAATGCTCACAGATAAGAGCATCGTATTCATACTCAGTGGATAATCCCATCCTTCTCATCCATATTCTCTGTATGTATGTATACAGGTTATGAGACGAAGCAATGCAAGACCCTTGTTAACTATATTAATTGTTATGGGGGTACTGTAAGAGACTGAGAAGCAAGAGGGTTAATGCCCCAAACGCTCCCTAGAAGAGTGAAATGAGATCACCACAGTAAGGAGATAAGGAGCAGGGGGAGGAGGGGCCTAGTGAAGCTGAGGTGGCATCTCTCCAGAGGATCTGATCTTGTGAGACTATGAAGATCTGTTGAATAACAATGGAGGGTCTAATAGCAGATGTTTTGGCAGGGGGAGAGTGAGACCACCTACCGCCCCTCCTGCTCTTGCACAGGAGTAGAGCCATACCTCGATCGTGTTGGAGGAGGCAAGACGACCACCCAGATCTGAGACTCATTTACAGCTAGTGACTGAACTCCTCCTTGGGTCACGACAAGGGGTTTCAGCAGATCGAGTGTCCCTGGTCTCTGGCCCTTCAGTTTGTGGTCATGGTGGTGAGCACGTTCTGCACTTAATGAGCACTGACCTGATGTTCTGTTCTTAATGAGCACCCACCTGGCGTTCTAACCTTAATGAGTTTTCCTGGTCAAGGAATTGTAACATTGAGGCCTAACATGGTTTATACAACTAAGCAAGACATATGTTAAGTGCAACAGTTGAGCTGCTGCATTTGTCAGACAGCCCCATCCTACCGTCTCCTCTAACAGAATGTAGTTAAAGTTTTGGAAAACCCAGCCTGCTGTTACTTTGCCTTTTTGATGGATACCTGTCTCCAGACAGTGCTTATGTAGGCGGCATGTTCTGGAAAGCCAAGTGGGGATGGGCCCAGATCTTGCACTGTTGGTGAAACTGAGTAATGAGCAACTTGTCAAGGCTGGAGCCTCCATCCACATACCCAGCACCTCCATTTAAGCCTCTGCAGCTCCAGGTAGCATCTAGGAGCTCCACTGAAACTCAGGTTTGACCCTTGAATCTGTACTCAATTAAAGGTTTGTTGGTCTGAAGCACCATTCCAGTCATGCCTGTGGTTGGCCATGGGTCCCACTGATCCTCACAACGTCTTTGTAAGAAGCAGGTAGGGAAGCTCACTGTCACTCCACTTGCCTGTAGGAGTTCATAAACATGAATCAGATCTGAAAAAAACAGCAGCAGCCTCCAAATTGCTGGCATGCAATGAAGGGAGATGTGTTACACTTGAGTGAAAAACAAGCCAACTCAATATGATTGTGTTTCGTATTCTGAACCACGGGGACAAGGGTGCATGCTGCTGGTTAATGCTTATTCCTGTTATTCCCTTATGAACAAGAACTCAAACATGCTTTCTTTGTCATCCAAGAAAACTGATTATTGTACCTTCCACAAAGCTGATTCACCTGAGTGTACATGGGGCATCCTAATTGGTGTGGCCACCTTCTCATGGTGACGTGGACACTGAGACTTGATTTATGCTCAGAAAGTTTTGGGTTTGTTGGGTAGAAGCCAATTGCTTGCAACTGGGAACGTGTTGAACCAGTGCCATGTTCAGGAAGGAGCAGCTCACGTTCCTTCTTCTCTGTGAGATGTGAAGATGTTTCTTCCCTCTGTGCTTCTTTCCTCCTTCTTTTATGCAAAGGCAAAACCCGAGCTGTCAAGGTTCTCTTATTCCTTAATTCTTATTTTCTTATTTCTTATTTTCTTATTTCTTATTTTCATACTCATTCCTTTAAGAATGAGCTGCATAACACATGCATAAATTTAGAGAATAAGCACGGTGCAAGGTGATTCAAGTTTGAAGTTTAGGCTTAGAACGGACATGCTAGCAAGAAACTCATGCCTGTACACATCAATTAAACCCAGAAATAGTTGGATAATGAGAGCTGGACATGCAAAGTAGGCAACAACACAGCAATTCTTCAACCATGTCTCTTGCGGATGTTTAAATCCAGGCTCTGCTATTTCTTCTGCTAGAACCAGAATTATGGAGCTAAGCGGTATGGACTGTGCTTCATAATCCTTTATCCGAGAAGTTATTACTTCCCTTCACTTGACATTCTGTTCAGCAGTCAATGCTTCACCAGCTTAGTAGACTAAGGAAATCCCCTGTGCCTCTGTGTCACAGGGATTGGCTTTGTTCTGTCTCCATGTCAGCAACTGATTAAAGAGCAGAACAAAAGCGAAAATGAAAGCAAACCCTGCAGCAGGCTGCACACCCACCTATGGTCTGATTCTGTAGACTTTCCAGTCTGTGCTTTCGGTTCTCAAGGGCTCTGTACAATTGTAGGGTTTCCTTATCTCTTGGATGATCTCATGGCAGTTGCATGATTGCTGTGTGGACTACAAATTCCTCAATATAATGCTGAAACTCATTCACACGGGGCAGAGAAGTCTTAAATATTCACAGGTGTGTGCTTCAGAGCTTATCAGACTCAAGCCCTCCTGCAATTAATGGGGACACATAAGTATCCCCGTGACCTCAGCTGAGGTAGATCAGTGAAGCAGCAGTATTACATGAATGGATCTCAGAAAGATGGAATCATTGCACTCTGTGAGGTGTAAGTGCAAAAGCCAAAGGATACAAAGGCAAAGAAACGGGCAGTTGGTTAAAAAGATCTTTACAACTGACTGTGAAATAAATCATTTCGGGTTTCCTAATACATACACAACCAGTGGATCATTGCTCAGTGTGCTAGAAATTGCAGATGACACGCCATGAACTGTATGTAAACTGTATGAGTTTCAGTAGGGCCAAGTCCTGCACTTTGGTCACAACAACCCCAGGCAACTCTACAGGCTTGGGGTGCAGTGGCTGGAAAGCTGCCTGACAGAAAGGGACCTTGGTGTGCTGATGGACAGTCGGCTGAATATGAGCCAGCAGTGTGCCCAGGTGGCCAAGAAGGCCAATGGCATCCTGGCTTGGATCAGGAATGGGGTGGTGAGCAGGACTAGGGAAGTCATCCTGCCCCTGTACTTGGCACTGGTGCGGCACCACCTCGAGTACTGTGTTCAGATTTGGGCACCTCAATACAGGAAGGACATGGAGGTGCTGGAGCAGGTCCAAAGAAGGGCAACAAGGCTGGGGAAGGGCTTGGAGAATATGCCCTACAAGGAGAGACTGAAGGAACTGGGGCTGTTTAGTGTGGGGAAGAGGAGGCTGAGGGGAGACCTCATTGCTCTCTTCAAATACCTGAAAGGTGATTGCAGTGAGAGCGGGGCTGGTCTCTTCTCACTGGTGACAGGTGACAGGACAAGGGGAAATGGCCTCAAGTTGCGCCAGGGCAGGTTTAGGCTGTGTATCAGGAAAAACTTCTCTGCAGAAAGGGTTGTTAAGCAGTGGAACAGGCTCCCCAGGGAGGAGGTTGAGTCACCATCCCGGAATGTGTTTAAAAACCATTTAGATGTGGTGCTCAGGGACATGATTTAGTGGTGGGTTGTTGGAGTTAGGGTAGAATGGTTAGGTTGTGATTGGACTTGATGATCACGTAGGCCTTTTCCAACCTGAGCAATTCTATGATTCTGTGATTCAGTGAATCCTGCCCTACAGTTCTAAACCCCTTCTCGAGCTGAGTGGAAACACCTGGCTTCTCTTCATCGTCCAGCCCAGAGCAAAGCAACTGCGGTCATGCAGTGCAAAGAGGTGATGTTCTCTGCAGCCCATCAGCTCTCTGCACTCACACACCGAATGGTTTTGGTCCCTCAGACTGGAGATCTGCAGCTGCTGCTCTTTTAAATTCTGCTTCAAGCCCAGCTCCACGCAAGCAAAGCATCACAGAGAAATACATCTTTCTGAAGGAGCAGTCAGGTGGATCTTGTGTGGTAGGAAAGTTCTCATTTCTAAACAGAAGAGGCGTTACTGTGTGCATGAAGCTGTAGTCTGGCCAGACGGAGAGAGCACTAAGATAGGGGCATGCAAAAATAGCACAGACTGATTCTGAGCACGCAGGAGGTTCATCGCTCACCACAGAGTGCGTTCTCAGCACGTGACAATGTTTTGTGGGTCTACCGATTGCATCTACCCCTCTGTTGATCATCTCCGCGAGCAGCTGCAGGGCCAGAGCTCGCAGTGGCTGAGTTTCTCCATTCTCAGTGCAGGCAGGAGAACTGCAGCCATGGTCCTGCTGTGCCCGTTGACTTCACCATCAGCCCTACATCCAACCATGGACACGTTCACAATTGTGCACCCAGAGAAACTGTCTTGTGGGACAGAGGAGTGTGGAGAGGCACAGGTTCACTTTTGCTGTATTAAATGTACGTGAAATCGTATTTCCTTGTGGTGATTACAACAGTAATACTGAGTGCAAAGGAGGTTTCTGCTGGAGGGGTTCTGTAGGTGTAGAGCGTGCAGCAGCACTCAAGGCACTGGGCTTGTCCTGGACTTGCCAAACCCATTCTCTCAGAGGAGATTCAGTGTGCAAACGTGCTGATGGGATGGTTCCTACTCCGCAGTGGGGACATGGGCATGAAGCTGTGAGTGATCAGGACGTTGTCCCTCTAACCAAAACCCTCTCTGCCCCACGGCGCAGGTACTGGTGTGAGCACCCAGGACATCTGCAGCATCAGACCTGATGCACATTTCCTTGTATTTCCTTGTATTAACAACAGCAAAGAAGCTTTCTGCTGCTGGTGGAGTTCTGCCGGTGATGGAGAGTGTGTAGCAGCACTCAAGGCATTGGGTTTCTTCCAGGCTTCTCACTGCTGGGATGCTCCCTAACAGGAGCTGAAATGGGGCTGAGAATGGATTCAAAGGAGCAAGGGTGCAGGGGAGAGATGGGGAAAAATGCGGAAGAGATGCGCTGCCTGGCAACAAGAGGTTGTACTTAAAGGGAGCTTATAAACAAGATGGGCAGTGATGGATTGCACAGTTTGATAGTGAGGAGATAAAGAGAAAGGTTTTGAACTAAAAGAGAGGAGATTAAGGTTTGACGCCATGAGGAAATTCTTGATTGAGAGGGTGGTGAGGAACTAGCACAGGTTGCCCCGAGAAGCAGTGGATGCCCCATCCCTGAAGGTGCTCCAGGATGCTTTGGATGTATCCCTAGGATTCTATGGTTCCATGGTTCATTCTATGATGTTTATGGTTCCAAACCATACCATTCTCTTTTATGACTCTATGATAGACTGGAGGTGCTCTGGAGGTTGGGTGGAGACCGAGCAAGGAGGACAGCTGACCCAAAGAGACCAAAGGGACATTGCATACAGAATGACGCCATGCTCAGCAAGAAGAGGAGGGGAAAAAAGGGAGAAAGAAGAGGTTTCCTCCCCTCAAGAAACAGGAAACACGGACCATTTTGAGGTGTCTGATGTCCCGAAATAAAAGTGGACGCTCTGCAGACGCAACAGATGCATCATGGGCTGCATCACAGCCTCTCGCTGTGGGTAATTCTCCGTTGCCTGCAGAAGCACCACAGGACGTGTCCGAAGGTCGCAACACAAACATCTGAGCATCTACACCCAGCTCACAGCAAAGCAGGCACCAGGAGGAGAGATCTCCAGAAGATGTGGGAGCAGGCGGGATGGGCCATGCCGTGTCCTCATGTCCCTGCCCTCCTGCTGCTGGTGCTCAGTGAGTTGGGGATGCTGTGGGGAGCAGGGAACCCTTCCTGGAGCAGGAAACCCACCAGAAACAGGCTTGGAATGGTGCCGAGGGCAGAGGTGGAGTAGGTGCAGGATGGAGGCGTGCACCAGAAATACAAGATTTAGGAATGCTGTGTGATTTTGGAGTTGAGGAGACTGCATCTGGAACTGAAAACCTACCAAAAGTGTGTTTGGACTTGCTTAGGTGGAGACAGGGAGGTACAGGAGGAGGATGCAGTGGTGGAGTGGTGACTCCTGAAGAGTGGGGTCATGGGCAGGAACAGGTGGGTGATCAGGGCATTGTCCCTCTGACCAAAATGCTCTCTGCCCCACGGTGCAGGTACTGGTGTGAGCAGCCGGGACATTTGCAACTCCACAGCTGAAGGTGAGTGTGAGAATGGGTCCAGAAAATGAAGACATCCTGGGGGAGGAGAAGGGAAGAGAGAAAGGCATTATTTCCCCCTGAATTCCCGATGTCCACCCCTGCAGAGCAGATTCTCGTTGCCTTGGGATGCAGTGTGTTTTGCAACTAATGATGCCTGGGGAATCCCTGTGCTGTCTCTCCAGGTACTCTCGAGGCTCCAGTCCTGTTCCTTAACACTTCCAGAGCTCAGGAAGGGGAAATTGTCCTGGCTCAATGTGTCCTTCAGAACCTGGTTCCTGCTATCCGAATTGTCTTATGCAAGGACAGGGTTGAGGAGTACGTCATGAAAGCCCAAGAGGGCAAGATTATCTACTCCATGCCTCTGAATATCTCTGCAAGGAGCACCGGCTCATATGCGTGTGGGTACCAGCACAGGAACGCAAGCAGTGTGCTGTTGAACTCTGTCCTCAGTGCTCCCCAATACCTGCGGGTCACAGGTGGGACATGACGCCAGGGTGGTGGGGACACAGGGGTCAGGGGAACTTAACACCACATGGATGTCCCATGTGCAGCAATAGATGCCATAGAGAGAGGATGGCTGTGAAAGGGTCCTGCTCTCCATCCCATGCTGCAGAAATGGGGCTCTGCAGTGCCCAGGCACAGAAAGTAAGGGCTGGGGATGGCCCTGGACACTTTAAATCCTGGGTAAGAATGCTCCAAGGATTATTCCAGTAATTTTATGAGCGTATGGAAGGGAAACCAAGCCCAGTTCCCTCAACCTTTCTTCATGAGCATATGGAAGAGAAACTGGGGTGATTTCCAGGAGTGAGGTTGTTTCTTGTGTGAGTTCCTATGAGACCAGAAGGTGATGCTGTGGCCGTAGTGTGGGGGATGACAGATGTCAGTGTGCTTTGGGATCCGGGTGCCTCCACCTGGAACAAAGCCACCAAAAAGAGCCTTTGGATGGTGGCAGGAGGGGAGATGCAGGATGGAGTCTTGTCAGAGGGCCACAGTCATCCTGTAGATACAGAGCAACATACTAGTCCTTTCTTATCCCCAAGGTCAAGGAAAGAATAGAGATGCGCTGCATTATCATACAATGCATCTGCCATGCATTTCTTAATTCATTCTGGTTTAGATAATTCATCCACAGAGTCGCATAGAACCCATGTCATCCCACGTGTCCCAGGGGACAGTGCTGGCTCAGTGATTTCCTGCCCATTGCTGCATGCCCCATACCAATGCACTCAGGGGCCATGTCCATGCAGAGCTGGGAGCAGTGGTGATGCTCAGCCCATCCATTTGTCCCAACAGGCCATGTGTCCTACTCCACAACAGTGACAGCACCCACAGGTAAGGGACACCCCTTTACTCCTGCTGACCCCATCCCTCCCCTCTGTCCCCATCCCATCACTACATCCCCATCACACCCCAATGTCCTCGTCACTCCACTGACCCCATCACACTCCAACAACCCCAGCATTCCTCTCTGTCCCCATCCCTCCACTCTGTCCGCAGAGCCCCACACCCAGCAGGACTACACAGTCATTGCAGTGGCATCAGTGGCTGCCACCCTCCTCCTTTCTGCTGCAACCTGCTGGATCATCAAGAAAGGTGAGAGCTTGTGGGGACTGTGAGGGATCCATGAGGCCATCACTGCTCTGATGTGGGACTCATCTTCTTGCAGGTGCCTGCAGAGAGAGATGCGGAAGGTGAGCAGTAAGGGGCTGATCAGGGCTGGTGGGTTTGGGTGCATCTGGGACCCTCTTGTGCTCCCTGTGCAGGGCTGCATTAACTGTGGGTTCCCCCAAGACAAGAAGGGATTTCCATGGGGTTGGAGATGGAAGCATTTCCTCATGGGAATGTCCCGAATGGCCCCTGGATGCATAGAGGTTTGAGATTGCCACAGGGATGTAGAAGGAAGCATTTATTCATGGGGACTTTACCAATAGCACCTGGACATATGGAGGATGAGAGATTGCCATGGGGTTCGATTGAATGCACTTCCCAAATGCAAGGAGATATCATTCCAGTGAATCTCCTGTCCTGGCCCCTTGCAGCAAACACCCACCTCAAATCCATTTCTCTTTGCTCCCAGGCAGCAGAATGTTCCCAGCCAGCGTATGGAAGCCACTGACTATGGAGAAATCCAGTGTGAGTGCTGGACACCCCCTGTCCTTGGAGAACCCCTTCCCGTGGGCTCCTGTTAGCAATCCCACCAGTTCCTTTCCCACTGGGACACGCTAGACTCATTCATCAAGGGACAATTTCTCCACGGTGCTTTCATCTCAGTACTCGTGGTGACAAATCCCACTTGCACGGTGTGTCTCACACTTCAGACTCTGATGTTCCCCCTCCTTCATTTCCCCTCACCGTGGTGTTTGTTCCAAGCACAGCCCATAGATCAGTCTCACACTGGAGGATGTGGCTGCGTACACAGCCAGTGGTGGGGAAATATCTCATAGATGCTCTGCAAGCGCCGGCAGCAGCAAAGGGAGGATGGTGTGGCTGGGGACGGCGGGTGTAACCGCACCACGCATACACCTTGCTCTGTCTGCAGCTCACATTTATTTGCAGAGCAGCAGGGTGAGATGGGCTATGTAAATAGAGAAAATGCCACAAATAACGAGAAAATGCCCCATAGCCCATCATGTCTGCTCCTCCAAATCTTCCTGCACAGAGAGGGGAAATGGGGTTGCACAGTCTGTCCAGAGCCTAGGATCTCCTGCCCAAACCAGTGGTGGATCTCCCCCCTTCCCAAATGGGTACTGAGCACTCATGGTGTTTTTTTTCCCCCACAGACTCCACCATCGCCCACTTCCGAAGGGACAAGGTGAGTCGGGGCACTTACCCCCAGGAACCAAAGTGATACGCTCCCCCCAAAATGGCATTTCATTGTTTGCACACCTTCTCACACTTATCTCCTTTTCTCACGTTCCCTTTACTTGCAGAAGAATAGCAAATTGTGAGAAATAATTTTTGAATCACAAATCACGCTCTCCTCTCTGACTTCTGCAAACACCTCCCCTTGATGTGCAGAACCGCAGCCCCTTGCTGCTGCTCCCAAAATTGTGTGGTTCCTCCTGAGAAGATCCAGAAACAGATCCATCTGAAGAGCTGGTACAACATTTTTGAGTGTCTTAAAGGGTGTGGAGGGTGGGAATCTCGCCAACAATTATGGAGTCCCTCTAGCAAGCAAGTGCTTCCCCAGATCTGCTCTTATTTTTGCTATTTGTATCCTGCCTGCCTCTCCAGTGTACATGGCTCCTTCCTGTGCTCCTGGAGCCTCCTCGTGCAGGGCTTGCAGGCTGCAGCTGCAATATCAGGGCTTTCCTTTCCACTCCAGCCTCCTGTGATACAGATGAGCAACAGCAGAGCCTGAGTCTGGGTCATGGCCGCTGTGTTTCCTTGCAGAGGGCTCCTAGAGCGTAACATGGGAATCTTTGATTTATGGGGGTTTGCTCTCATGTTAGGTCTAGCCAATAAGATATATGACTTGGTTACATGTGTACCACCTAGAATATCAATAAAATATAAGAGAGATACCAAATAGGAGCATAGTGATATGTCATAAATATACATGAACTGAAGGATAGAGCCACACGTGCACTTCTGTCCAGCCACACATCTGTATCCACGAGAACAGATCTGCATGCAGTTTGGTGCAACGTCAGGCTTACCAAGGTCTTGAATCTGAGACATCATCAAATGATGAGCTATGGTTTATTCATTACTGCTGTGGCTGTAGGTGGAAGATGCTCTGAAGATGTCCAGGTTGGCTGGGTTTTGGTACCCACCGTGAGCCACAAGCACAAGGATTCTGTCACAGCTCCTGCGGACAGATGGGCACTGTCTGGGTGCATTCAGACAGAAGTACACCATTCTGTTTGCATTGGGATTTCATGGTTTTATTGATAAGCGTCACCACCTCTGCTGTGCTTTCCCCATTGTTCTTGCAGAGAAAGGGCTGAATCACCTCTCACTTTCTGATATTCTGTCTTACGTATAAACTTCAGAGCTCTTCATTCCAGAGGCCTTCAAAACACAAACAAGGAATTACAGTAATCTCACAGCATGGCCGTGCAGCGTTCCCCTTGGGATGATGGCAGGAGGGGAACTGCAGACAGAGCATTGCTACCAGAACATTTGGGCTTGCATTTCCCCTTCAGAGCCATGCCTTCTGCAGCCAAAAAATGCATGCTCAACCTGCAGGCCTCTGCACAAGCGCACAACTCACCTTCACTCTCCTCATTTCATCCATGCTGACATCTGTAGGGAGATCCTGAATTCATGCCCAGCCATCAGCAGGGGAGAGACCTTCCCCAGCCACCAGCATAACCATGGGCTTCCTATGCCAAAATCATCACCCTTACAGCTTCCTAAAATGGCTCCTAAGGTCCAAATTGCAGCCCCAAGATAACGCCCTGTGCTGTAGGGTGAAGGGTTTTGCTTCTGCACGATTTTGGGTGGAGGCCGCTCTGTTGGTGAGAATTGTCCCAGTCCTCACCCAAGAAAGTGCTCTAAACTGTCACATTTCCCCTGAAATATTGTCCACTCGAAGCTGAGTTTGAAAGTGAAACTGTCATTAATCCACTACAGTGTCAGCAAAAGTGGGGGAGATTTCATAGCAGGGTGAAGACAACCAGATCATATTTGACAGGGAGATTTAGAGAGATGATACCTTGATGAGACTGGGACTATATCCTAAAAAATTAACTTTATTAGCATTGAATTTCATATGTCAATGTGCATCTGGAGATAATATTGACTGAAAACACTGCATATGTGATCATCTCTGCATTGTATTCAGTGCGTGGAAGGGAAGGGTGCATAGGGCCTGGCACTTACAGTAAGAAGCGTGGTCATCAGAAGATTCCTCAGCACTACCAGCACCATGGAGAGAGTCAGAGCGAGCAGAGAGAAAAGGCACTGAGGTTCCACAATGCATTCAGGGGCAACGAATGAATTTCTCCGTGATGCTTTGCTTGCATGGAGCTGGGCTTGAAGCAGAATTTAAAAGAGCAGCAGCTGCACATCTCCTGTCTAAGAGATGAAAAAACATTGATGTGTGTGAGTAGAGAGGGCTGATGGGCTGCAAAGAGCATCACCTCTTTGCACTGCTTGACCGCAGTTGCTTTGCTCTGGGCTGGATGATAAAGACAGGCCGAGTGTTTCCACTCAGCTTGGGAAGGGGCTTACATGTATTTCAGAGTCAGTAGTATAGATTTTTTTAACCATCTTCCCACTTCTTTGCCTTTGTATTCTTTGGCTTTTGCACTTATGTCTTACATAGTGGAAACATTCCATCTTTCCGAGGTCCATCCAGGTAATACAGACACTTAAATGATTAAATACCTCTTGCCACGGAGGTGCTTATTTCTCCCCATAACATGCCAGAGGGCTTGAGTCTGATAAGCTCTGAAGCACACACCTGTGAATATTTAAGACATCTCTGCCCCGTGTGAATGAATTTCAGCATTATATTGAGGAATTTGTGGTCCACACAGAAATCATGCAACTGCCATGAGATCATCCAAGAGATAAGGAAACCCTACAATTGTACAGAGCCCTTGAGAACCGAAAGCACAGACTGGAAATTCTACAGAATCAGACCATAGGTGGGTGTGCAGCCCGCTGTTGGGTTTGCTTTCATTTTTGCTTTTGTTCTGCTCTTTAATCGGTTGCTGACATGGTGACAGAACAAAGCCAATCCCTGTGACACAGAGGCACAGGGGATTTCCTTAGTCTACTAAGCTGGTGAAGCATTGACTGCTGAACAGAATGTCAAGTGAATGGAATTGATAACTTCTTGGATAAAGGATTATGATGCACAGTCCATACCGCTTAGCTCCATAATTCTGATTCTAGCAGAAGAAATAGCAGAGCCTGGATTTAAACATCCGCAAGAGACATGGTTGAAGAATTGCTGTGTTGTTGCCTACTTTGCGTACCCAGCCCTCATTTTTTAGCTATTTCTGGGTTTAATTAATATACATTGGCATGAGCTTCTAGCTAGCATGTCCTTTCTAAGCCTAAACTTCAAACTTGAAACACCTTGCACTGTGCTTATTCTCTAAATTTGTGCAAGTGTTCTGCACCTGGTTCTTAATGCAAAGAGTAAGAAAATAACAACAACAACAAAAAAAAAGAATACATTTTTTGAGAGGGAGAGACTGATATTCCTTATCTCCTGTCGTTTGGTATCATTGATTACATCACTTACTATTAGCTGTCACTACCTGTGGCAGGAGAGAGGGATGTAATTCTATGAACTGGTGGATGAATAGTGCTGAATTTTTATGAGAGCAAAGTACTCCTCTCACTCCGATACCAAACATTTTTAGGAAAATAAAGTCTGATAACAGCATCCATTTTAATGTTTTCTCTTCCAGCTTTTGGAGTTCTCATTCTTATTTTCACCATTACTGTTTATGGAATGAGCTGCACGTGACCCTACTCCTTCTGCATTAAAACTGAAGAATTTCACAGGAAAGATGAGCTGGAGAACAAAATAGAAATGGAAATATGTTGAAGAAATGCAAAAGGAAAGTACAGAGCACGGAACAGAAAGTGAAACCTTGACACGAGCCAGCAAAGTGCCCTGTCAGCAAAGAAAGCCAACCACATTCTGGGCTGCATCAAAAGATGCGTGGCCAGCAGGTTGACAGAGGTGATCCTGTCCCTCTTCTCTGCACTGGTGAGGCTTCACCAGGAGTACTGCATCCAGATGGGGAGTCCTCAGTATAGGAGACATGGAGCTGTTGGAGCACACCCAGAGGAGAGCCACAAAAATGATCCACAGAATGGAGCAACTCTCCCATGAAAATAGGCTGAGAGAGCTGGGCCTGTGCAGCCTGGAGAAGAGAAGGCTGCAAGGTGACCCGAGAGAGGCCTGTCAGTATCCAAAGGGAGCTACAGGAAAGAAGGGGACAGACTCTTTAGCAGGATCTGTGGTGACAGAACCGGGCAAATGGTTTCAAGCTTAGGGAGAGTGGATTTAAATGAGATATAAGGAAATATTATTATATGAGATATAAGGAAATATTATTATAAGGATATAAATGAGATATAAGGAAAAGTTATTTTACAGTGAGGGTGTTGAGGCACTGGAACAGGTTGCCTTGTGATGTGGCTGGTGCTCCAGTGAGACTTCACCTTCACCCATTCTCAACAGGATGAAATGAGCCGTGGCTCATTTTTCAACTTCAATCCAAGCAATGAGCTCCAAAATAATGGCAGTACAGTGTCTCATTCTTTGATTTTGAAGTTCTGCAATTTATTTCTTTTCATGATTCTGTCATTGATTCTATGACCTTTAAGGTCCCTTCCAAATCAAGCACGTTTATTTCATGACTCTTTCATAAGCTGGAGGTGAACAAGAGTATGGGAGGAGGAATAGCCAAGATAGCTGACCCAAAGGGGCCAAAGGGACACTGCATACAGAATGAGGTCATGCACAACAAGAAGACATGGGGAAAAGAGGGAGAAAGGAGAAGTTTCCTGCCCTCAAGTAACAGGCATCTTGCTGTGGGTAATTCTCCATCAGCAGCAGAAACACCAGAGGACGGGTCCTAGGGTCACAACGCAAAACTCTGACCATCTGCACGCAGCTCACAGCAGAGCAGGCACCAGGAGGAGAGATCTCCGGAAGATGTGGGGGCAGGCGGGATGGGCCATGCCGTGTCCTCATGTCCCTGCCCTCCTGCTGCTGGTGCTCGGTGATTTGGGGATGCTGTGGGGAGCAGGGAACCCTGCCTGGAGCAGGAAACCCACCAGAAACAGGCTTAGAATGGTGCCGAGGGCAGAGGTGGAGTAGGCGCAGGATGGAGACATGCACCTAAAAAGCAAGATTTAGGAAAACTGTGTGATTTCGATTTGAGGAGACTGCATCTGGAACTGAAAACCTACCCTAAATGGGTTTGGGCTTGCTCAGCGGGAGACAGAGCAGATACAGGAGGAGGATCCAGTGGTGGAGTGGTGACTGCTGAAGAGTGGGGTCATGCGCAGGAACCCGTGGGTGATCAGGACATTGTCCCTCCGTCCAAAACCCTCTCTGCCCCACGGTGCAGGTACTGGTGTGAGCACCCAAGACATCTGCAGCTCCACAGCTGATGGTGAGTGTGAGAATGGGTCCAGAAAATGAAGACATCCTGGGGGAGGAGATGGGAAAAGGAAAAGATATTATTTCCCCTGAATTTCCAGTGTCCTCCCCCGCAAAGCAGATACTCCTTGCCTTGGGATGCAGTGTGTTTTGCAGCTAATTGTCATGGTTTTGTGATTTTCGGTTATTGGTATTCCACATCATAACGTCATGTAGTGGATATACCTGGTTCTCAGAAGAGAAGGACTACTACAGTCCCCACGGTACTTTGCTCCT